>NC_085137.1:113153266-113453266 GCF_035046485.1 Aedes albopictus
GATGCAAATCCTTACCACTCTTTACACAACCTTCCCATTGAAATTTGTTCTAGCCTGGATGTCTGTTCTCTGTGGTATTTCTAGTCAAAGGCAGTCGTATTTTCTTTCTTTCGATCGAGTGTTTGGGGCATCGTAATATTGCTTATAAGAAATCGTGAAATATCGCCAGAAGTATGTATATCGCCTCCACTTTGGTACGTATATAGCAGTTTTGTGCAGTTTATACGATTAAATAAGTTCTTATATAGTAGTGTATAACACAAATTATACAGACCAAAATGTTAGCTGGGAAGGTCCATCGTAAGTTTATCCGTAATACATTGTACAATATACTGCTCTACAGATTCCAGATACTTGATAATACTTTTTTTCCCGACATGAGGTAGCTTCAGGACCTTCACCATTGATTCAAAGGTGTTCCGGGCGTAAGGAGTGTCGAAAAAGCGAAATTGAAAACCTAAAACCGAAAAAAAAACGAAATAAAATAAAACTCAATCGCCAACGGAGACTGTAAAGTACCAGGGCGCCCTCCACAGTATTATGCCCTTACTAACCGCTAACCGGAGCAATGGTTAGAAATAGTCGATCCAAGTCGTGGGATGGAAACGGTCAAGCCTTACAAAGCATGTTCTTTGTATTTTGGCCTCCAGTGTTCTGCAATCAATACTGATTTGGAATCTAGCCTAGTTTGGGTAGTAGATACGGAAACAATAGCCCATTTCGATGGGTCTTGCCACAATAGACGAATAAATGGTGACAGTGGGTTTGTACTTCGTCAGAAGAAGAAGCAGGATAGCGCAGATCAATCTTCAGTATAAAAGAACATAAACGATATATCCTTGCAGACTTATGCAATGGTACAGCTCAAGTGGCTTTGGTTCATGAAGAAGTCCAGGATCAGCCAAACTACTCTGAAGATTATAACTGTAGCTTTTCCGCAACATTGAGGTGATGAGTGGATAACTGGAACTGAGGATGATTACAGGTGGTAGTCGAAATACGCGTATCTGTCAATAGATAAGCAAAAGAGGGCGGAATTAAAAAGCACAAAACTGATTACACTTATTCGAAAAGGGTATTCTGCTTAGATGTTTCGAAAAGTCGGTACAAGATTTAGGAGTGTTTATCATGTTCACTGAACCTTTTTGTAATTTTCGTTTTAAACTATAACATCAAGTAATTAACCATAAACTATGATCTTTGGAAACTTTCCTTAGTTATGTATTACTCGACAGTTTTGATGACTCAGTAGACTGAAGCAATAAGATTTTCATCTTCTTGGTGTAACGTCTCAACTTCCAATGTTATCAACCGAGAAGTTGTTCATTTTTTTTTTTTCAATGTACTTAGTCATCCAAGCTGTCGAGTAAAGCGTAAGGACATTGTTCTACAACCTACCATGAATAATACCTAGAAATCCAGTTTGTTAACATCATACTTCTTTCTTTTTCCAGAAGCAAACATCACAACAACCGACAAGATGTCTCTCAGTACCAGTGCAAACCTGGTGAAATACCTCCTGTTTCTGTTTAACTTTCTTTTCGTGGTAAGATAACGATGAGAACGCCGTGTATTTTCAGCAAGCCATTAGCAATTGTCGAGCGTCGTTCGAACCTTATCATTTGTTTCATTGCAGATAACCGGTATCACGATTATGGCCATTGGCCTCACCGTGCAGGGTGCCTATCACAATTTCAGAGAAATCTTGGATCCACAGTTCTTCAGCGTGCCTACATTCTTGGTAGTAATTGGCAGCTTTATCTTCATTATTGCATTCTTCGGATGCTGCGGTGCCTACAAGGAGAACTATTGCATGACGTTGACTGTGAGTTTAAAAGAATTTTACAAGAAAAACTTTTTGACAATACTTACCTATACAAGTATCTTAAAAATCTCGTAAGATCGTTCTACCTCATGGATGTATTGCGCATGATTTCTCTATGAATTGCATTTAATGATAATAGTAGGGACACTCCACACTATAGAGTTACTGATTGAAATGGAACGTTTTATAAAACTTTTGCTGCAATTTACCATTTTCTGGGGTTTGTCAGATAAAAACTGACGAACTTCACGTAGTTATACTCATAGTATATGACTAAGATCCTATTATACGCCTAACTTACACATAAATTGGTATTCAATTATTAAAATATGATTCTTCCAACAGTTCTCGATCCTATTGGTGTTCATCTTCATCCTGGAACTGGCCGCCGGAATCAGTGGATACGTGTTGAGAAACGATACCTACAACATGGTTTCCAGTACGTTGCAGAGCTCTATGGCTAAATACGGAGGCACTACGAACAATGAAATCACCTACATTTGGGACGAGATCCAAGTTGATGTAAGTGTCCAAAAGCAATCGGAAATATGTTACTTTATGATACACATGATTCTTCCAGTTCGACTGCTGCGGAGTCTATAATTCCTCCGATTGGGGCAAAACTAACGACAAGCTCTTCAACGCAACCTTCCTGCCGATGAGTTGCTGTCGAACAACCACAGGTAAATAAAATGCATGCATGAGATTCTGGGAATTTGGATTTTAAAAATTAATCCTTATCATAACAGGTGCCATCGGAGCGGTTCACTGCATGGATCCCGACCATCCGGAAACTCTGCGCAAGACAGGCTGCGTCACCTCGTTTGGAAACTTCATCAAGGCGCACGCAGTTAGCTTGGGAGCGGCCGGAATTGCCATTGCAGTGATACAGGTACGAAAACAAAATGTTTCATTTGATTCCACCATACTCAAGACAAACATTCTCTTCCAGTTCTTTGGAGTGCTATTTGCGTGCTATCTATCGAAGCAAATCAAACTGCAGCAAGGCCACACCGGATTCTAAAAGTAGTACAACACATACCCACTAGAAGGAAGGAAGACTGTGCAACTGGGCGATAGTAGCAATCACGCCTGTTACTACGGTGTGAATGAATTCCATATTCAATGTGATCTTACTGCAAACCGAATAGAATATATTTATGAATACAGTTAATTTGCCATTTGCCTGCAGAAAATTAACCGGTTTTAATTATTGACCCGAAACTATGATAGGCATACACTTTATTAGATCCGATTAGCTTATAAAATTCTGATTCTCCTGAAGTTTTCTACACGTCTACATATTTTAGAATCTAATATACTACCCATATCTGTATATTTAAGCCTTTTTTTTTTTATTACCGTACGGGTTTGGCCCGGAGGGTTTCAGATTATCATGAAACTTTTTCCACTGGCAGGGCCTATGGATATATGAACAAAAAAAATTGAGAAAAAATCAGGGTCGCCTATTTTTCCGGAAAACTCAGGTGGAAATTTTTTGTTCTCCCCTGACACTACTTTGAAAAATCATAACTCAAGAACGAAGCATCATATTTTTAGAAAATAAAAAATTAAAGCAAATATTTTCAGAAATAAAAAATAATATGAACTGGAAAAAGTTTTTCACAAAATTTTTTTACAGTTGAGAAAATTTGCAAAGAAAAGCCGGAAAAGCAATGTGCCCGAACCCGTGAAAAAATTTCAAAAAAAATATTTTTGAGAAGGTTGTTTTATAAGCTTTAATCGCTGAAATTTTTGGAATGCACTTTTTTTTCGTTTTTCAGTTATGGCCAATTTTGTTGAAAAATGTCCAAATGTGTCATATAAGCCGTTTCTTTGAAAAATCATAACTCAAGAAAGAAGCATCGTAGAAACATTTTTTTTTAATGAAAATGAAAGCAAATTTTCTCAGGAATCCAAAAAAAAATATGAAGTGGAAAAAAATTTCCACAAGATTTTCCACAGTTGAGAAAATTCATAAAGAAAAGCCGAAAAAACTATGCCCGAACTTGCGGAAAATTTCCAGAAAAATATTTTTGACAAGGTTATATGCTTTGATCACTGAAGTTTCTGGAATGCACCTGAGTTTTCCGGGAAAATATGTGACCCTGAACTTTTCTCATTTTTTTTGTTCATATATCCATGAGCCCTGCCTAAGGAAAAAGTTTCATGAGAATCTGAGACCTTTCGGCCCAATTTATACGATAATAAAAAAATCCCTATTTGTAACATTCGATTTCTTGGTGCGGCTGAGACAAATTTATATAATTTTCAAGTTTGAGTGAACATTCATTGATTGATTTGTCTTTAATTAAGAGACTTTCTTTGAGTGAACATATGTTTCTGTATCCTAGATAGTTAGTAAGAGGCTTTCAATTATAGAGAAAAGGTGTATTAGTGAGTGTATTAGTGAAATACTGTGTAAAGTTTAAGTAAGGTGATGATTTAGAAGAAGCCATTTTGTGATGACACAAGGGCCTTAAGGGCGATCCTAGAGGGCTTAGGAGCGTTGGATAGCATTTAAGGGGCGTTTCAAAAGATTTTCAGTAGCGTTTCAGGAGATTTATGGTACCTTTAAATAGTGTTCGAAGGGGTTTCTAGAGCATTTCAAATAGATCAGGATTACTTCAAGAAGGGCGATTCAATGGGATTACGGAGGTTTCAGGGGCGTTTCGAGGCATTTCAGGACATGTTTATTAGGCCTGTCCAGCTTTTCAAGAATGTTCTCTGATTCTCAAGTCCACCCCCATATTTTGATTGGCATCCTAAAAGAAGTAACTGGTCAAAATTTTAGCCAAATCCATTGGAATTAAGAGGTGCATCAAATCAATTTTGTGTTTTTCGACTATTTTTGAACTTTAAAAAATCATAACTACACTAAAACATGTCAAAACTTAATTCTTTCTACAGAAACTGAAAGCTATACTTGTTTGCTACAACTTCTCCGAACAACATGTGCCAATAAAATTGAAGGAAACATGTGTAATTATCACATTTATAATCATAAAAACCTTAAAAAGTTGATTTTTTGATAGATTTTGTTCTGGAACACCCTAATAAACGTAATAAGTTGGATTTTTTAAAACGGCATCATATTCTCCAATGTTTTTTGGTTATTTGCTTCTTTGACACTAATGCTGTAGGAGTTGAGCAAAAAATATTAAAATTCGGGAAAGCCAAATGTGGCCTAAAAACTAGCTTTTTGGAGGCAATCACGCTGTGGCGCGAAATTGTACTGAACGTAGTAGCTTTGCTTCCTTGTAGTTTGCCTTCCCGAGCAGGGAATGAGAACAAACTTATAACAAATTGTTAACTCATTTTGTTACTGATAACAAAATGAAATCAAAACAAGTTTTCGTTCCGAATTGTTTTTTTTTTAACCTTCTTCGTGCATTAGCTTGGGCTCACCTCGCTGACGTAGTGCACGTTTAGGGGTCATAATGACCCTAATGCACGACGAAGGTTAATATCAAATTGAGATATTATTTTGTTATCATTTCAAAAACTCAATGTTAACAAGATTTGATTTCAAAAATCAAAAATAGGTTTAATATGCTTTATTAACATTAATTATATTCACAAAGTATTTGTTAAATCTACCTGAGTATTGTACTTTCATATTGACACAAAATTTGCAATTGCTGATTCTGGGTAATGGTCATGCTATTGATTTAAATTGGTTTAATAAGTCTTTTTAGGGTACCTGGTTATTTTTGGCAATGTTGTTCTCTTCGTTATGCGGGGTTTTTCATCGGCCTGAAACTTGGTCGTATAGCTCAGCTTGGTTGGGAAATATATGAGGCCAACGTTGAATTCAACAGGTTTCAAAAAGCCTTCCATAACGAAGAGAACAAAACTGCCCAGAATACAAAAAGTTTCCCTATATTAGTTATTTCAATCTAAACATATTGCCAAATATTTTGAAAATTGAACTACAGGGTGATTATTTCTTCAGTTTTATTTTTTTAAACTGCACTATTCGCACTTTCGTAAGAGAATAATGAGAGTTCCACAGTATAGACTGTTTCAGAAATTATAAATACACTTTGTATATTAAATAAAATGAATTGTTCTGATAATTTCAACCAACTTCTTTCAGAACACAGCATATTGTGATCCACATTTTTGTATTGAAAGGGAATATTTTTTTTTTTTTTTCATAGTGATTACGGCGGTAGCACACTGTGCTTATGTTCTAACACCGCACCCTTTCCCTACGTTTGCTTCTATGAGCCTCTATTTTTGTTTCAACACACAGAAGTACGTAGGCATATCGTGGCCCAAGTCGACACTGTTTTGGCCTGCGTTGAACAAAAATAGGTATAATAAAAGTTTCCCTTTTTTTTCTTTTTGTCAATTGCTTTTTTGTAATATGGTCCATGTATTTAGTTAGGTTCTTGTCAATTTGTCAGTTATTCGAAGTAGATTCCCAAGGTAATAGTCAATTAAGTCATTCTGCAGTGGCGTCGCGTAACCTCACTTTTTACCTGTGCACCAAGTATAAATTCTTGAATTTTTTGAACAAATTTGCTTGTAATAATTGTAAAATGACGAGAATAACTGCTTTCACTCATTTGTATTTCGATTTCCATCATAAATCCCCTGCAATTGCAAGTTTTAGGGTCGGTGCACAGGTAAAAAGTGAGGTTACGCGACGCCACTGTCATTCTGATCTGTTCTATCATACCAGTTTTAGTCATTGCTTTATTGAAGTATAGTTTTATTGGAAATATGCTGAATGTCGTTATTAAAAAGAGACGTATGGAACTGTGTCCTGGTAGTTGTTGCGTCATGCACATACGTCATGTCTTAATAATGCCTAGGAGATTAACAAAAACACGTGTGTTCGGTCAGTAGAAAGTCAAGGAAAATAGGTTTCTTTATTGTCAGTTGTTATGTAAGCCTCGCTTGAAGCACTTCCCGTGAGAACCCTGTCATCTGTACACCAACTAATCCGTATCTTCGTACTCAGCTAAATACCGTACTGTCAACCGTCGAAAAGCCTACTGGTAAATATTTAAAAAAATGAATAATAATGCTGTCTAGCGCATTGTTTTCTATTGGCCACTATTTTAGTCTAGTCCCAACTGCAAGCTATTTTCCAATCTTAGCATCAATTGTCTTCTAGATACTTCTAGACCGATTCATCGAATCAGTCGAACCCGTATGTTAACCCTTTCCTTCCCACGACTTTGAACGACTATTTTTATGTCAAAAAAGCATTTCCGAAAAAAGTGCTAGAACAAAAATTATCGCAAATTGACTAAATATTTCGAAATCAATGAAAAATATTTTAGTTGTAAATCAATAGGTTTTTGATTGTTTATCAATAGTTCCACTATTGAAACAAGTAGTTAGTAGTTGGGCTAACCTTATGAGGCTACAATCATATTTTTAAACTAATTGGATCATGTCTATCTAATTCCGTTTGTCCTGAGTTCGTCGAAAATCGATGGTGCTCTAGAGCAACCATGGGAAGTAGAGGGTTAAGATATAGTCGATTCTTTGTCAAATTGTTTTCTTGATTTCTACTTCTCTGTGTTCATCTCTTGTGTCCTTAAATTGTCATCGGTGAAGAACCCACAGAAACATGTAACTGAACTCCTGATATTTTTCTGTTGGTGTCATAACACTATCTAAGAGAAGAACAAAAATACGCAAAGTTGGTCAGTTGATTGTAATAAAACAAAAATTGCTTGTCAACTATTATGTATTCATCCCCCTACAAATACTATGAAAAATATTCAAATTCGTTCTATCCTATCGGTCCTACCTCGATAAACCATGTCATTTTCTCATGCGTGGCCTAGAAATGTCAACCTAGTCATACAAAAGTAACGTTGTTCAGTTAATAAAAAGCAGTCAGCTTTTGTCCAAAATGTCACGTCGAACGCATTGATGTCAACAATGCGTTTAAATGTTCGCACGTTAGCTTCGAATCTATCAGCACAATTAAGTGCTGCAAATCTCCTTCCCACTATCAATTCGTCGGTTGATTTTAATTGCATTATTTAAAGGAAATATGACCAACTAACATGGCAAAAAATCGAAAAAGCGACTATGCCATTAATGAATTACTAATCAAAATCAACCGAGAAACGTGGGAAATAGAGCCCAAACAACATTTTTGAAGTCAGCTGGCTGTTAAAGGTTCCAAAACCTGTCACAAATCCTATAATACTTTTATTAGGATTTGTAACGATCATCAAAACCTTCTCAAATCCAACCGACTTGGAACTGTTGCTTGGGAATAGACTCTACTGAGCCCTGGCGGTTCCTCCGTGTTTATCGAGCATGTCTGATGCATATGATCAGCCATACTCCATCTGCAGCAGCCGGTTCGTGATGAACCGTTGGAGGCGCATTAAAGTGTTAAAAAGGTGATATGTTTCACTAAAGAACACTACATTACAATAATCAAAATGAAACTCCTTCACTTTAATACCGTCAACCCCTGCGAACTTGGCCAGGGTTGTATTGAAAGGGAATATTGTCATAAAATTGTCATGATTTTAGAAGAACATTCGAATTCTCTAACAATTAACTTAATTCTCCATATTCCCATTTGCACAAAGGTGTTTTTTAAGGATTTTATCTAACTTTTTATCATATTCGTTTTCTTAACAAGTTGTTAAATAAATGCCTTCAGTTTCTCATTTTTTAAAGTTTTCACCGAAACATAAGAACTACCACACAGTTTCTTAGCTTTCCTGAACACATCTAATTTGAACTAATTTATGACAAGATGGCATAGCTTGTCATACCATAAAAACGAACGCAGTAAGCAGTAAATAAGACATTCGTTTGCTTAACCCTTCAAGACGCGCGCTGTTGTAAAAAGTACAACACCACCAAAAAAGCTCGCTCGTCGTATACAACGCGAGCGCGGTGTAGTTTCGGTTGCTTGATGGCGCGCGTCCTGATAGGTTAACGTTTGTTGATACCAGTGGCGTCGCGTAACCTCACTTTTTACCTGTGCACCAAGTATAAATTCTTGAATTTTTTGAACAAATTTGCTTGTAATAATTGTAAAATGACGAGATAATGCTTTCACTCATTTGTATTTCGATTTCCATCATAAATCCCCTGCAATTGCAAGTTTTAGGGTCGGTGCACAGGTAAAAAGTGAGGTTACGCGACGCCACTGGTTGATACATTTGTTGTTGAGAAATTTGAAACAACAATTGTTGCATTGAGATGGCCCGTAATGATGGTTCTTCATCAAATATTCTAGCAAAAATTGTTTTATCCAATCAAGAATTATATTTTCTTATTGAAACTGTAACTTTCATTGTGTTTGGAAATAGAATATTTTATTTGTGAGATTTTTTCTTCTTTTCTATTATGCTACATTTTTTGATCACTTTGTGCAACTTCAAATTTTAATCATCTAGTTTACAGAGCCCCATTTTTTAACTTTGACAAGAAACATCAACAAACAAATGAAAATGATGAATGCCATTTCATTTATGGTTATGCCAAACGGCCATTTTGCCACACGAATGTTCTGCCAGATTATGAAATTTGATCCTTATGCCAAAAGGCTATGCCAAACCCGATAGAATTAATGTAGTAAATATTTTTCCAATCGAATGCCTTATTTTTTCAATGTCATCATTTTTTCTCGGGTAATGAGGGAAAGAGCTGAGAGGCCGAATGCGACTCAATTCGTTGCTCGATGTCATTCAATTTGAGTCCCGACGCCTTTGGCTCTGGGATATCGTGAACATCTTCCACATTTGTTTTACTGCAGTGCATATAATCTGAAGGAAAGCTGAAATGTAATTATACAAAAATATTACGGCAGTTATCCTTTGACTTCAAATATACTTCTCTTTGTCACTTCAATGTACATCATCCATATTTTTTTAGTTGAATTATGCTGGATATCTATGAGGATATCATATCCGATTTCCTTACAATTTTCCTTCGTGTAGGCTCCAAGTCAGAAATGACTGTTGATGAAATGTTATTGTTACAAATACAATCGATAATACTACGACACTTAAAGGAGTCATATTCTAATGATATCGTATCAAACAAAACAAGTTTTCAATCACGAGATTCTTCTGAATATAAAATAAAATCTCATTTAAATTTTTATTTATTCATGTAAATAAATGCCCAATAAAATATCAAAATGAATACTAAATTTGTTATTAATTTTTAGTTATTACCCTATAGATTTGATAACTCCCTGAGAACTGCGTATGATATCAAATCGTAAATTGTGGATAACAAAATGAGATATCAATTTGTTATCAATGAGAACTCATTCTGTTTTCTGTTCTGTTATTCTGTTATAATCAACGCACCCCCGGGCCGTGGCCAATCTGCGTTGAATCGCTGGGCGATACGTCTACCAGTAGACTTGTATCTGCCCTATGCTAAACCGATTAGCATAGCAAGTCCTTTCCACTGATGAGTAGGCTCGAATGTCCCGCTCCTCCCTATAACCCATAGGGGGAAATAAGGAGTTTTCAGTTTCAAGTTTTGCATGAATCATGACACCAACTCTTTCTACCATAATGCTTTAAAAATTCTGAAATAAAAGAAAACTAATATGATGAAAATAATTGAGATGCAAGTTTTTATACAAAATTTAAAGATCAGTTATTTAAAGGTGAATTGAAGAAATGTTAAGTACGGTGCCTATATAATAAAATGTTCCGCACCGCCACGAATGTGATGAATAAGCAAACACATAAATATTCTATTTGCCTAGTAGTAGAAAGAGTTGCGTGCCTGTTTATAAAAGTTTTTACTTATCTTGATATCTCCGGACAATTTCCGTTTGTGTTTGGGAACTTCGTGGGTGTATCTTCAGAACTAAGGCGTTTTCTGGAATTAAAAAATAAAAGGAAATACTGGGCCGCACAGCTCCGCGGCCCACTTATATTAGTATAAACATATATATATGTATAGGACGAAGTAGTCAGTTTTTGTCGATTTCGTCAAGTATGCGTCTTAAGCCTTGAGTCTTGATCACCCGTTGGCTTCGAATCTATAAGCAAGCACTATTAAATGCTGCACTTTCACACTATTGGTTTCGGTTTCTTAGTTATTTTAAATTGATATGGCAAGAAAACATTATTAAGCATTAGACGTTCAAAACATATTAGGGTTTACTCACAAAACAACTATGTATCACATATGAAAATACTGATATTGAAAATTAAAATTAATATTAATCACAAGTAAATACAATGTCAGCACTGTGAATGAGCAATTTGAATACACGAGATACTACTATTTGTTGCATATTGATTGTTAAAATTAACCAAATAGTGGAAAGCCCAGACAACAATATTCCAAGTCTGCTGACTCCAGAAAGATCCCAAGATTCGTCACAAAGCACAAATGTTTTCATTATGATTCACAACGACTCTCGCAACCCTTCTCGGCTCAACCGACTGGAACTGTTTTCTGAGTATAGAAACAACAAAGCCCTAGCAGGTTCATCCTGTTTATCGAGCCTTTCTGATAAATCAGCTATACTCCATCTGTAGCAGCCGGTTCGCAATGAACCGCTGGAGGCGCATTGAAATGTTAAAGGTGATATTTTCATTACAAGAATTATAATAACTTCCTTAACTTAAATACCGTCAAACCCTGTGATCTTGGCTAGGGAGTAAACAGTTACGTGAGGTTGTATCAAAATTCTACAGAGTGTTGGGGAAGGGGAGTGGAAATAAACATATTTCTTCCTACACCTAGCAGTTCGGATCTTATGTTCACACTGTCATTCCAACCTTCTTTCAGTGTGAAACGTTTCTGGATCTGTAACGGGTGGTATCACTTTACGCTACTCTTCTATCATGAACATAGATAACTACTTTAAAAAATAAAAGTTTTGTCCTACCGTGCCATGCCCTAATACCGTGACCTTAAGGATGCTCTTCACTTCAAAGAGCCCTGTAAAAATCAATAATCTATGTATCTTGATTTTTCATACTCTATGTTATTGCTTATTGTGTGTATTATAAATAATAAATATGATTAATGGAATTCCAAATGTTTAATCCATTGTTAAAATCAAAATTGTAAAACATAGCATTGTTCCTAATACCGTGTATGTGACCCGCATACATTGGTGGTCCTTTGACTCATCACTATATCAATCATACTAAGTTCATTCTTAAAAGAACCTATGCGTCAAACGTTGCCTAGAGGTTTGTGCAATTGATTCATAAAGTAAAAAGTATCAATAATATTTTCAGTTTGCAGGTTTTATCCAAAACACGGTATTTGGAACACAAAAGGAACCATGCCCTAATACCGTGTATTGGTACTTTACACTCACATTCTGTAAATATTTTTAATCGCTTGTTTTTTTTAATATGTGCCAAATTTACCACGCCTAACTTGAGAAGGTTTAATATGCTAATGATTGAACTAGTTACTCTGTTCAAAAAATAATACACTTAGTAAAATATTTGAGTTTTTTGTCAAATACACGGTATTAGGAGGCACACGGTATTAGGGCATGGCACGGTACTACCTATTTTGTACCTGAAAGATGTTAATTGGTTAAATGTTTCGTTCAGCAAGTCTATGTCCATATTGATGATACAACCTTCTATTAATGAGTACATAATAATGTTGCTTACAGTTGTGAGGCAATATAACATTCAACTCGTTGAGTGCAAGTTATGAACCTGCAGAAAATTTCTTATTAGGCTGTTACCTCTAAAACTACTAAACACATATTGAAACGTGAAATTGTATTGTAATAATTGATCCTAATCTTAACCCTATCACTGGAACGCGTTTGAAGCAAATTGATATTGCTAATGATTTGGTTGGGCATTAAAAGTTTTTTTTTGGTTTCGACAATAGTCACATACTATGCCCTACGACATTGACGATTCTATTGTCTATGGCTCACCTATTTCGTGCCACCCAGCAGGGACTTGGTCTGGTACCCAATTCAGTATATCCGCTCCACGTAATATACCGCACCTCTTTTGATTTGTGATATATTACGCGGAACATTACTCTCTTCATTCGGATAGCGGCTATGTAACCCATTGGATTAAAAGCCTCCATCAAACATGAAGCGATTAATCGGAGACTGAAGACTCTATACCAAATTTGGCTCAGAGACAGGTAATCAGTGAGGTCAGTTTTTCTCGTTTGTCAGAGACGATTGATACGTATTAAGACAAACTTTCCACTGCATCTGCCAGCAATAAACGGTGATGAATCAACATTCCGAGTACCCCAATTTACACAAGAATGCCAAGGATCACCGCTCATGCTTTACAATACAGTTGGAAAAACTAGAACAACACCTGGCCACAATGATGCATTAAGCACTAAAGCGGACCGGAAGTGTTGGTGAGCCAGCCCCCACCAATGAGAACTCATTCTGTTTTCAATTAGATATTCCAGTACATTATTTTGTTATCATTTTTGTTATGTTAACACTTAAGTCATACAAAATGAAAACTCACTTTGTTATCAAACTTCGTGATATCTAAATAACTCAATTTGTTTTCAATTAGTTCTCATTCCCTGCTCGGGTTGGCTACCCCCTACCATGAGTGATAACAAACAAGCGTGATGACAGGTGTTGGCTATCATTGTTTATATAAGGGGAGGTTTCAGGAATATCCTTAAAGCAAAGGGTTTTAGGGGCATTTCAAATGAATTACGGGGGTTTCATGGGCTTTCCAGAGCATTTCAGGGCTTTTCAAGGGGTTCAAGCGTTTTTGTGAAGTGGTCTCTGAAAATCGACAGAAACTTCCTGAAATGCATCCGAAATCCACCTGAAACCTCCTTGGATCCCATGTAACGAAAACTCTCGAAAACGTCTGCGTAACGCCTCTGAAATCCGCTGGAAATTCTCTGAAGCTTGAATTTATGCTGGCCTGCTTACTCACGCGAAATTTGACGTTTGAGCGGTGTCGGCCCTGCTCAAACGTCAAATTTTATGTGAGAGTAAGCAGGCCAGCATAAATTCGTGCAGTGGACCATTGGTTCTGAGTAGCTCTCCCTTTTTCATGCAGGGCATGATGGGTAATTCTCGCTGAGACCGGCCCACTATTTACACCTTTTTTTCAAATATGTTAAGGGTGGCGATTTTCTGAAAGTGTTCGCTAAAAAGTAAGGAAAATGGATTTGATTACTCAAATTTATGGACCCCCCGTTAGTTAGAGCCACAACAATTTTTTTGCAATTTCTCATCGTAATAGGCTGTTTTACCTCACGCAAATATGACAGGAAAAAGCCTACTTTCCCACACCAAATGAACAGTGCTGTAATGGTTCATTACAGCACTGATTTGCGTTGCGTAATGAACCATTACAGCACTGTTTTCAGTTTTGATCAACTTCTTGATGCTTTCTGGACGCAGTTTTGATAAATTGTGACAACTACACAGTAAAACCTGTGTTACGTTTAAATTCGTTGATGTGTAGAACAAATCTAGAATAAATAATTTGCCTATACAAAATTCCCTCTGAAATGACATTCAGAGCGCACCACATTCGCTACCATTGAAATACCCCTCACGCTAGTCCGACAAACAATAAATCCGACAACAGCTATGCGAGAAATGCTGTCACAAACACCACCGCAGCGCAAGTGTCTGACGACTGGAAGAAAGAACGACGACCGTTTTCACTGACCAGCCCATCAATCATTCGTTTCCAGCCGCCATCGCGAAAGGTTAGCAAAAGATCGCGAGTGAAATCTTGCTCCTGGTTCGTAGTGCTAAGTGCGAAAACCGAGGGAAAAATTCCTGCAGTGAGAAAAACGTTGTTTCCCCAGCACAGAACGCTGTAGTGTCTGAAGATTTCTCCGCTTCAGGGCACGAAAGCCGCCCATCAATCCCGGACGTCACACCACGAGGGAAATACGACCGAGAAAGATCCGGGTGAAACCGCATGGTGAGCCAACACGGCGCGGGAGGCCAACGACTGTGCCCGGCAAATCAAAAATCAGTTTCGGACGTTCTACGACGTTCCGGACGTCGCACGACAGTTCCGGTGAGGTGCGCAAGCTTCCGCCTGGTCCAGGGACGAAGAACACGCTTCCGGGCGATTTTCTCCTGAGTCCACGACGTGCACGCAAACAGCGCGATTGGCATCGGCGATTAGTATCCGTGAAGAACACAAGCAGAATCCATTGGTGGCGCAAAAACCGGATCGACAGCACGTGCATCGAACGCATCGTGGCCGACGGACCCGAGCACAACGGAGACGCAAGCGAGGGAGGCCTCACCTACGATTCAGCAACCAAAGATCGATTGAAAAACCCCTGTATAGGGGTTTTTCTATTTTTGCAGTTTTCATTCCCAAGACGTGCTGAACGAGCGGAGCGCGGTCGCCAGAGGTGCTCAACCGCGACGGAACACGAACGGCGATTCGTGAACGAACATCTGAAGCAAATTCCGATTCATGGGTCAGTTACCGTGGAACGGTGGCTCGGATAACTCCACGATGAAGGGGGCTCGGTCGGAGCCAATAGCGCGGCTCAAGATAGCGTTGTCGACGGGTTTCGCAGCGATGTTGTGGTAGCTTCGGTACCGTGAGTACCCCTAAGTTAAGATCAAAATTGTATGGGTAGATAACAAAGCTAGCTAGTTAGGGAGAATAGGGGAGAAGGGGACAAAATGAGCCTCAAATATATGTAATTAAAACGTAACTCCTGATTTGTGATTTTCTTGTTGCGCTTTAGCCCTACAGTGTTTGTGACTCCAGACTCTCTCGATATGGTAGTTTGGCTCTACCGCTACCGGGAAACTTGCAACACCTGCTATGATCAGATTTTCTTGAACAAGGCTATAAACATCAGTGTGCAGTTTGATGGAAAAGTTTTGTTAAAAACTATCCTCAAGCGGTAATTTATGAAATTGCAAAAAACGTTGTACGCAACTCGGTGCAGAACTCGATTTTTTCAGCACTCGTCGTAATTATCCAACTCGGCAAGCCTCGTTGGATAAATGCACGACTCGTGCTGTAAAAATCTTCATTCTGCACCTTGTTGCGTAAACTACTATTACAGACCTCTCGATTTTGGTCAAATGGTGGCTCATTTAAACCATTATAACTCGAAAGTTTCTCCAAAAACCACCTCAACACGAATTGTTGTTGAAAAGATAAAAAATAGAGCTACTATTTACAATTATAAAAAGTTGGGTCGGCTATATTGATTTTGGCCGCCATCTTGGATTTTTATACCAAAAAAATTTTTTCACCATGATGACAACCACCGGTTTTCAAAATTATTGCATCAATTGAAAGCTGAGACATTTATTATACATAACATACCTAACAAAACATTAGAGATGTCTTTAGCGTTCCTTTGCAATTCGGCCTTTTGTGATTCGGTCGTTGGTTACTTTTGGCCTTTCGAGATTCGTACGGTTGTGAGTCGGCCTTATGTGTTAATCCCATAAATAAACCTTGATCATTGAATACGGATATGTTTCAGTCCAATAATGTCGCTAACCGTTCCAGCTCACATTGTTTCACAATTTTATTGACCCAGGTAAAAGTGGCATAACGTCAGTTCTAAACATTCAACACAGGTATGATTAAACTCAAAAAATCTCTACCATTTAGCACATAACCCATAACTACGTAACTAATACGTTAATGAAAAAGCTCATCCTACTTACCATTCGCTCTCCTCCTCATCACCCCAACCGTCTTCGTTGACCTCCAAGTCCTCCACTTTGATGTCGAAGCGGCTGCAGTCGACCTTAACCAACGGCTGCTCCTGTTCATCCGCGATCTTCAGCACCCCTTTAGATCGCACGGATGCTGGTGCTTCCACGACAGTCAACGGCACACTTTCGCTACTCTCCGTATCATCACCGTCGTTTATAAGCAACACGTTGGCCTTCTGTATGACGGGTTCCATATCCTTGAAGAAATCCATTTCCTCCTCCGTCGCTGAAGCTTCGACTTTTTTCATAGGTTGAGTTTTAATATCCAATGTTTCTATACTCTCTGCTTGCAACGAAGCGGAACGTTTCACTCTACTGGACTCATCCTGAACTGCACGACTAGATGACGAGGCGGCCTGTTCCCCAGCGGAATCGCTCGCCGTGTTGGCAGTGGTTGTACTTGCTTCCGGCTTAACTGCTTCTCCCTGCTGTCCCACGTTGATATGGTGAGTTGTGGTGCGTTCGTTGACATCATTTTCCCAGTCGCTCCACTCGTCCACCTCCAGTTCGACGTCGCTGTTGGTTGGACAGGGATCTTCCCCTTCCGGAGATGGCCGTTCCGGCATATGGTTGAACTCCCCACCGTGGACAATTGATGAAAAATTTTCTTCGGGATCGATCAGAGTTGCACCTCCATGTCCGGGAATGGGGCTTCCGGAAAGAAATTCTCCGGATCCGATTACGGGTGTTATGGATCGTACCCCGCTCCAGGGGTGACTTTGATCAGGAACTCCTTGTGGTCGGCCGTCCGCGAAGATTTTGCTTCGGTTGCCTCCTATCACCACGGCCGATCCCAAAATGGGAACCACGTCTGCTAAGCAAAGCAGGGTCTTCGCTACCAGCACATCGTTGGTGTCCTTGATACCCAGGAGTAACTGGAATAAAAGAAAAATAAATATCATTTACCTTTACAGGGAGCTGTTTGAACCCATAATCTCATGTGTTAGTACCCTTTTCCAGAGTAATCCTTATTAGCCTACCTGTCCCCATCGATCCCTATCCCAATTTTAGACTTGCTTTATTTTCCCTCAGGTAGAGATATAGTAGGCCCTTTTCGTGGTGATAACATAAAGTTCCCGAGACCCGAAAGAATGAGTATATCTAGATGTAGAATTTCTTCAAATCAAAGACATGGTTTCATATAATTATATATTCTATCGATCTGGCGCCAACCCTTAGAGCAATAATCAATCATAATGAAAGCCTCTCTTGAGTAAAAAGGCCCAAGCTAATTGTCCATTGCAACTTACCTGCGGTAGAATTTGCTCCTTGAGATCCTCTTTGCTGAAGTATGGCACGTAGTCCGGGAAATGCTCCAGCAGTGTGAGCCTGATTTGAGCATCCTGCACGCAGAAGACCTGCTGTATTTTGGGAATAATGTACGCCGAGAAGATTCTCGTCGCAAACAGACCGGACGACAGATCGTCCGCCTTCGGCCGCATAATGTACGGGGTAACGCAAAGCTGGGCGGTTGTGTCCAGGAGGACTATCCGGGAAAGCAAAAGCGATCCCATTTGCTCGGCGACCGTCTCGGGGTCGAACGTCCGCAACCGGTCCACAAGACCGGTGAAGAATTCCATCTTGGCTTGCGGGCTTTTGAGGGGCAGTTCCGTCAGGAAGGAATGTATCAAGATAAAGTCGTGATTGAACAACGGATGAAGCAGAATTGCGGACAACTTCGGGCGCATGGAAACATTCGCATGCTTCAGATGGGTGGCACAATAGGCTTTGAAATCCTCCACGGCGGGAATGTTGCTATCGTTTTTATTGTGTAGAATTTCCTCGCACATCACGGCGAACGCGTATTGTTCCACTCCCTGGCTTTTGTTTTTAAGCTCGTCCGGATCGATCGCCTTGGGATAGCGATAGGGCTGAGACTTTTCCAGCAGAGTCATATTGAACTCCTTCCCCGACCACAGATGTTCAAATCCCGCCAACCTCCAGGCTCCATCCTCGGTCACGTAGATGGAAGATATACTGATACTCAGGTGCCGCACATTGGCCTGCTCCATAAGAAAGATCAACGCACACAAAATATTCCTCAACCCCAAGCAGATCTGCACGTCACTGGTCACGTTCAGGCAAGTGGCCAACGGGCGGCACCGTTCCGTGGCCAGCATCTTCAGCGATCCCTTGTTCCATGACGCGATGTACTTCAGAATGTTCGGATGCCGGTAAATCTTCAAATTCCGGATCGCGCGCTCCAGCGGATTTTGGTTGGTCCAAAATTGCCCCGTCACCAACGTCTCGCCTTGGAATATCGAAATGACCGACACAGTCGATTCCGTGGGGATTTCACCATTGTACAGTGACCAATAGTCCGTCACCTGAATGGCCTTGCGACTGATCTCCAGCCCCTTCAGCTGTTGCGATTGATCGTTTCCCATGCTCTTAGCAGGTCATTTCGTGCACCACACTTTTGCGAGGAACTTGATATCGAAAATAAACTGATTCAGATTGATTTTGAATGATTATTACGTGCTGATAAAACTTTTTTTCGCAGGACGAAACTGGAACAACAAAATGCACCGCACCACCCGAAAACACGACTGACAAAAGTGCATTTCGATGCACTAGCTGTCAATAAATTTGCGATTGAAATATTTCAAAAATTAAGTAACTCTGTCTGTCGTGATTTTTGCACGCAGAGAAATGTTGAGGGCATCTCTGGAGCAACATTTGAAAAGGGCCCAAGAGGTCTTGTGTCTTTTTTTTAAAACGCTCCGTAGGGCATAACAGCAGCCCGCCCACGCAAATAAACACCGTTATCCGAAAGATCGATGTTTGCTCTATCTGATAACGGTCTTAGTTTTTGTGAATAAGCTGAGGGGGGCTCAGGGGCGACGTGTGAAGTCATTGTTTACCAATGCTTGTATGCCCTTTTCAAATGTTGCTCCAGATCTGATACAAATTGTAAACCAGCAGAATATCTTTTTATTTTATAAAATTACAATAACCATTGCAATTTAATCAAATAAAGGATTTTTTTTTTTGCAAATAACATGCTTTCTTGTTCGTGTAAATAGGTATCAAAAATCATTTACATGAGAACTTCTAGTGTGTAGAAACGCTGTAACGCACAATAAACCTTGGTAACGCATGTAACGTGTTAGATTTCAAATTATGAACTACAGAATCCAACTCTTCAACACACGTCAGATTTTTATGTTGACGTTTTCCTCCCCCACAACCACAAACCTGGCCACAAACTAACAAAAAAGGATTACAAAGTGCGATCCTGGGCTGTTCCTCAGTTCCAAAAGTCCTTTATTCCTTCATCAGCATTCCACGAAGCAAGACAAGAGTGTGTGTAGTGTGAAAACTAGGAGGAGCCCATCAGAAATTTTGCGATTCACTAACAAAATCAGTGACGTTGACGCATATTGGCCCTTGTTTACTCCGCTATCCAAAGAAGCATTTTCCCCGAAGCTAAACAATGGCCGAGATGAAGGCGGAAATCGACAGCGACGCTGAGCAAAACTATTCCCTTGGCAGCAATGTCGATCCGAAAAACATGCAAGAGCTGACCATCTATGTGAGTACCTAGAGCTTTGGTCGCATTTTCTCGGTTCCATTACAGCCTGCATTTCCGTTTCCAGGTTCAGAATCTCCTCCAGAACGTGCAGGACAAGTTCCAGACCATGTCGGACCAGATCATTTCCCGTATCGACGACATGGGCACTAGGATAGATGACCTCGAGAAGAGCATTGCCGACCTGATGCAGCAAGCCGGCGTCGAAGGCGCCGAGAAGTGAGGACCACGGAGATAAGAATCCCCAACAGAGATAAAAAAAAGGTACAATGTGTGCTGCTGATGGAGAAGTGATCTGCAATCCGCCTATTCTTAGGTTTACGTTTAGATTTATTACAAGCGCATGATTTATATAGTTCCGGGGATTAAGTTTTCTTCTCGTCCCGCGTCTGAATGTCGTCTGGACTGGAAGTGTGTCATATCTGCGGGGAAAACCAAGTTTTTCCGCACCGGATTGGGGTTTGATAGGGAGTCATGGCATTATCGACAAAATTCATCCACATTATTTGTTATTGCAATCACCTTTATAACATGGGAGGAAACGGGAGGAAGAGATCCGACAAACAAACAATCGGTACGAAGTAAGCCAAAAATCAAGGATACAAATTTAATAATATAGAAACACGCAGTAATAACACTCCAACTCGGGGAGGCGCCTTCGCGGGGTGCGTCTCGCCTCAAAGCTTCATGTTCCGAACGATTCCGTTGATTGATTTAATAACGAAAGTTGTCTTGCTGAGGTGGGGGTTAGTTTGATCGATATGGGCTTTCTTCGGGGAATCTTGACTAGTCTGCAAGCAAAGATGTAGGGATAGGAATGATTGTTCATTATATTATTTACTTAATCTTAATCTTTATGCAATCCTTATTTGAATCTTCTTTATCATAAAACTATCATAGCATCACACCTAAGGTTCTTACAAGGCTTTGGAAGCATTGAACGCATCCGTGTCTTTTGAGTCAACTCTAGTTTGCCGCTAGGTGGCGCTTAAAGCGTTCAATTGATGCAGCCTTTGGTATTTTGTAGGTACCTAACTTTGTATATGTCAAACAACTTTGTCGAAGACCGCAAGTGAACCAACTCATGTGAAAAGTTATCGTTATTGTTGTTTTTTTTTCAGGGATCTAATAATTCGTAAGATATCACCCGGGATCTCTACTGGAGTTTTCCTGGGGATATTTCTCAGATGTTATGGCGGAATTCCTCTCTGGATTCCTCACGATTATCATAAATTTTCGCGATTTCTTCCGGTGCTCGTCTCGGGATTTCCTCAGGAGCTCTCATTTTGATTTTTTTTGCTAGAGTTTCTACAGAATTTTCTGGGTGTCTACTACCAAGAAAAAGTGGGAATATTCTGGGAATTTTATTCGACAGGAATAAGCCTGAAATACTCAGGCAATATATTCAAAAAAACGATTGTGCTACTTTTCCCCGAATGTCGGTTCCCCGAATGTCGTTTCCCCGAATGCCTGTTCCCCGAATGGCCCGTTTCCCCGAAACCCAGTTCCCCGAAAGACCCGTTTCCCCGAAAAGAATATACATTACATTTTTGTTCGAAATGATCACTTGCCACAAAATGTTCGTGATCCTGTTGACTAGGTTGTTCAAAAAGTTAACCAATCACAATTTGACAAGTCGTTAGGGTCAATTTTGGTTCTAGAAAGAACGAGCACCAATGGAAAGAAGGAGCCATATTACCATTCTTCAATCAGAAGTGTTTTAGCATGTCTGAGGAGCAATAGAGCTTGAAAGAAAAGCCTATAAAATAAAGAAGGGTGTGATTCGGGGAAATGGGTCATTCGGGGAAAAGTGCCATTCGGGGAAACGGCATTCGGGGAATCGGCGTTCGGGGAAACGACATTCGGGGAACCGGCATTTGGGGAAAAGTAGCACAACCCAAAAAAACATTTATTTTTCTCGTGCCCCGAGGGTTCTTACTGGAAGCTCATGGTTTTGTGAGACCTGAAGATTCCTCTGGATGATTATTCGAAAAGCGAAATTAATCAATAAAGAATCTGCATGGATAACCGTGCAAGAGGAACAAGAGGATGGTTCCTAGACATGAATAAATATGGAAGTAAAACCCCATCTAAAAATTCCTCTATAAGATTTTTTTCTTGAAAATCTGTCAAAGTTTCTTGCTGAAACTTCATTAAAAATACCTCTTGGAATACCTTTCAGGATTTTTCGCAAATTTCCTTCCGTATTTCTGACGCCATTTTTATTCCTTTTTTTATATTCCTTTTTGAATTCTTCTCGGATTCCTACCGCCATTTTTCCATGCTTTGAACAATTCTTTCCGGGATTTTCCCCTGAGAATCTTCCAGGATTCCTATATTTCGACAGATTTTTACTGGCATTTTTTTCGGTTTCCGGAATTGCTCCCGGAGTCCTTCGTGGATTTTTCCGGAGTTCTTTCTTTGTTTTCACTCAATATATTTTCGTAGAATTCCTTCCCGAGATCTTCACAGGAATTTCTACCAGAATATCTCTTAGATGTTGTCGCGGAATTTCTCAGAGAGTTTCTATCGATTCTTATCGGCGTTTCTCTTAGGACTTCTCCAGGAGATCTTTCCGGGATTTCTCTCAGTTTTTCTACAGCAGTTATTCCAGGAATTTCTACTGGAGTCCCCCCAAGGATTTCTTAAGGAATACCTTCAAAAAATTCTTCCGAATTTTCTCCTGTAGTTTTTTCATGGAATTTTCATAGGTTTTTCTTCTACAGTTTGTTCGACAGAAGCTTCTGTCGAGATATTTGCCTAAAGATTCTCGCGAGGTTTTCTTAGTTTCACTTGAGATCTCTCTTGTACATAGTTTCTTCCGGTTTACTCAGAAGATTACTTGTTGATCCATGGAAGTCTCTCAGAGAATTTCTGGACTTTCTCCTAAGATTTTCTCTTTTGGCTCTTTTGGTATTTCTGCAGGAGCTATTGCTGATAATGCTCGTGGAGTTCTTCCCATGGTTTCTTTTAGAAATATTTCCTGACTTTGCATCCTATTTAGTTGTTTGTAAGATTTCTTGCATAGTGATTCTCCTGAGATTACTTTTTTTTTACAAAATTTCTCGGGATTATTCCCAGAATACTTCCTGGAATTCCCAGAGTTGCAAGCATTATTCCAGGTGTTTTTTTATAACTAATATTTTTCATGGACTATATCGAAAAATCCTCAAACATTCAGTATAAATCTTAAGGGAAAATGTGCAAGATTTATTGTTAAAAAATCCACCGAGTCGCTGAATTGAGATTTAGTTTATAACTTTTAATATTCTCCCCTGGAAAAACCTGGAAAATTTTGTTTTGTAATTTAACACCCAGAGCTGTTTCTGGGACTTTTACTAGAATTTCTCCAAAGATTCAGGATTTATTGATGAATTTTCTGCGGGAGCTCCACTCGGGATTTCTTCTAGTGTTGTTACCTCTATTGCTCTCTGAGTCCTTCGCGGGATTTCTCACGCACTTCCCCCTGTATTTTTACCATACATTTTCGTAAGCTTTCTTCTTAGTGTTTCTCCTAGGATGTCTTCAAGAGCTTCTCCCACGATATTTATTAGAGGTTCTCGTGAGATTCCTTTTGAAGTTTCTTGCTCCCAGAATAAAACAAGTTTTAAACATTTAACCTGGATTTTCTTCTAATATTTTTGCGGAGTTTTTTTTTTTTGATTTGGAAAGGACCTTCGAAAGACAAAAATACAACAACGCAAATAAAATGGAGGAGTCATCGTGGAAGGAAATATCATGGAAATTTCAGGAACAATGAAAACTTTTAAGAGAAATCCCATGATGAACTTCGGGCGAAATCTCGCGAGGAAATTCTGCAATATTCTTCAGAAATTCTACAAAATAGCAATTGTTGTTAAGTTTGTCGGAAAATCATTAACAGAAATTTCTGAAGGAACTTTGAATAAATTTTGGAAAGATCTCCTGAAGGAATCCAACAAGAAACTCTGGAAGTATATCGGGAACACCTCTGGAAGATTTCCCGAAAGATACTTCTGCAGAAACCCTGTGGAAAATTTCGGCAGAAATCCTGAGACAAACTCTGGTAGAAATCCCAGTAACAACTCTTAGCAATCTCAGAACTCTGGGAGCAAATACGAAACAAAAATCTTGGAATGTTTGGTGAAACTTTCAAAGAAATCAGAAAACTTAAAGGAACTTAAAGGACTCCAAGAGAAATCGTGGGAAGACTTCTGTGAGAAACTATGAAAAATTTTAAAGAAGGAATTGCGATAAAAATCCAAGGAGGAGACCCCGGAGGAATCCTAGGAAAAATCTTGGAAAGAATTTTGGGAAAAATCCTCCGGAGGATTTCGAAATGAATTCTGGACAGATTTCCAAGTAAATTTTTGAACAAATTTCGAAAGAATTCCTAGTTCCCAAAAGAGTTCCGTGCAAAGCTGTGATGTCAATCTGGCTACCCTGTTCCAGCTCACATTGTTTCACAATTTTATTGACCCAGGTAAAAGTGGCATAACGTCAGTTCTAAACATTCAACACAGGTATGATTAAACTCAAAAAATCTCTACCATTTAGCACATAACCCATAACTACGTAACTAATACGTTAATGAAAAAGCTCATCCTACTTACCATTCGCTCTCCTCCTCATCACCCCAACCGTCTTCGTTGACCTCCAAGTCCTCCACTTTGATGTCGAAGCGGCTGCAGTCGACCTTAACCAACGGCTGCTCCTGTTCATCCGCGATCTTCAGCACCCCTTTAGATCGCACGGATGCTGGTGCTTCCACGACAGTCAACGGCACACTTTCGCTACTCTCCGTATCATCACCGTCGTTTATAAGCAACACGTTGGCCTTCTGTATGACGGGTTCCATATCCTTGAAGAAATCCATTTCCTCCTCCGTCGCTGAAGCTTCGACTTTTTTCATAGGTTGAGTTTTAATATCCAATGTTTCTATACTCTCTGCTTGCAACGAAGCGGAACGTTTCACTCTACTGGACTCATCCTGAACTGCACGACTAGATGACGAGGCGGCCTGTTCCCCAGCGGAATCGCTCGCCGTGTTGGCAGTGGTTGTACTTGCTTCCGGCTTAACTGCTTCTCCCTGCTGTCCCACGTTGATATGGTGAGTTGTGGTGCGTTCGTTGACATCATTTTCCCAGTCGCTCCACTCGTCCACCTCCAGTTCGACGTCGCTGTTGGTTGGACAGGGATCTTCCCCTTCCGGAGATGGCCGTTCCGGCATATGGTTGAACTCCCCACCGTGGACAATTGATGAAAAATTTTCTTCGGGATCGATCAGAGTTGCACCTCCATGTCCGGGAATGGGGCTTCCGGAAAGAAATTCTCCGGATCCGATTACGGGTGTTATGGATCGTACCCCGCTCCAGGGGTGACTTTGATCAGGAACTCCTTGTGGTCGGCCGTCCGCGAAGATTTTGCTTCGGTTGCCTCCTATCACCACGGCCGATCCCAAAATGGGAACCACGTCTGCTAAGCAAAGCAGGGTCTTCGCTACCAGCACATCGTTGGTGTCCTTGATACCCAGGAGTAACTGGAATAAAAGAAAAATAAATATCATTTACCTTTACAGGGAGCTGTTTGAACCCATAATCTCATGTGTTAGTACCCTTTTCCAGAGTAATCCTTATTAGCCTACCTGTCCCCATCGATCCCTATCCCAATTTTAGACTTGCTTTATTTTCCCTCAGGTAGAGATATAGTAGGCCCTTTTCGTGGTGATAACATAAAGTTCCCGAGACCCGAAAGAATGAGTATATCTAGATGTAGAATTTCTTCAAATCAAAGACATGGTTTCATATAATTATATATTCTATCGATCTGGCGCCAACCCTTAGAGCAATAATCAATCATAATGAAAGCCTCTCTTGAGTAAAAAGGCCCAAGCTAATTGTCCATTGCAACTTACCTGCGGTAGAATTTGCTCCTTGAGATCCTCTTTGCTGAAGTATGGCACGTAGTCCGGGAAATGCTCCAGCAGTGTGAGCCTGATTTGAGCATCCTGCACGCAGAAGACCTGCTGTATTTTGGGAATAATGTACGCCGAGAAGATTCTCGTCGCAAACAGACCGGACGACAGATCGTCCGCCTTCGGCCGCATAATGTACGGGGTAACGCAAAGCTGGGCGGTTGTGTCCAGGAGGACTATCCGGGAAAGCAAAAGCGATCCCATTTGCTCGGCGACCGTCTCGGGGTCGAACGTCCGCAACCGGTCCACAAGACCGGTGAAGAATTCCATCTTGGCTTGCGGGCTTTTGAGGGGCAGTTCCGTCAGGAAGGAATGTATCAAGATAAAGTCGTGATTGAACAACGGATGAAGCAGAATTGCGGACAACTTCGGGCGCATGGAAACATTCGCATGCTTCAGATGGGTGGCACAATAGGCTTTGAAATCCTCCACGGCGGGAATGTTGCTATCGTTTTTATTGTGTAGAATTTCCTCGCACATCACGGCGAACGCGTATTGTTCCACTCCCTGGCTTTTGTTTTTAAGCTCGTCCGGATCGATCGCCTTGGGATAGCGATAGGGCTGAGACTTTTCCAGCAGAGTCATATTGAACTCCTTCCCCGACCACAGATGTTCAAATCCCGCCAACCTCCAGGCTCCATCCTCGGTCACGTAGATGGAAGATATACTGATACTCAGGTGCCGCACATTGGCCTGCTCCATAAGAAAGATCAACGCACACAAAATATTCCTCAACCCCAAGCAGATCTGCACGTCACTGGTCACGTTCAGGCAAGTGGCCAACGGGCGGCACCGTTCCGTGGCCAGCATCTTCAGCGATCCCTTGTTCCATGACGCGATGTACTTCAGAATGTTCGGATGCCGGTAAATCTTCAAATTCCGGATCGCGCGCTCCAGCGGATTTTGGTTGGTCCAAAATTGCCCCGTCACCAACGTCTCGCCTTGGAATATCGAAATGACCGACACAGTCGATTCCGTGGGGATTTCACCATTGTACAGTGACCAATAGTCCGTCACCTGAATGGCCTTGCGACTGATCTCCAGCCCCTTCAGCTGTTGCGATTGATCGTTTCCCATGCTCTTAGCAGGTCATTTCGTGCACCACACTTTTGCGAGGAACTTGATATCGAAAATAAACTGATTCAGATTGATTTTGAATGATTATTACGTGCTGATAAAACTTTTTTTCGCAGGACGAAACTGGAACAACAAAATGCACCGCACCACCCGAAAACACGACTGACAAAAGTGCATTTCGATGCACTAGCTGTCAATAAATTTGCGATTGAAATATTTCAAAAATTAAGTAACTCTGTCTGTCGTGATTTTTGCACGCAGAGAAATGTTGAGGGCATCTCTGGAGCAACATTTGAAAAGGGCCCAAGAGGTCTTGTGTCTTTTTTTTAAAACGCTCCGTAGGGCATAACAGCAGCCCGCCCACGCAAATAAACACCGTTATCCGAAAGATCGATGTTTGCTCTATCTGATAACGGTCTTAGTTTTTGTGAATAAGCTGAGGGGGGCTCAGGGGCGACGTGTGAAGTCATTGTTTACCAATGCTTGTATGCCCTTTTCAAATGTTGCTCCAGATCTGATACAAATTGTAAACCAGCAGAATATCTTTTTATTTTATAAAATTACAATAACCATTGCAATTTAATCAAATAAAGGATTTTTTTTTTTGCAAATAACATGCTTTCTTGTTCGTGTAAATAGGTATCAAAAATCATTTACATGAGAACTTCTAGTGTGTAGAAACGCTGTAACGCACAATAAACCTTGGTAACGCATGTAACGTGTTAGATTTCAAATTATGAACTACAGAATCCAACTCTTCAACACACGTCAGATTTTTATGTTGACGTTTTCCTCCCCCACAACCACAAACCTGGCCACAAACTAACAAAAAAGGATTACAAAGTGCGATCCTGGGCTGTTCCTCAGTTCCAAAAGTCCTTTATTCCTTCATCAGCATTCCACGAAGCAAGACAAGAGTGTGTGTAGTGTGAAAACTAGGAGGAGCCCATCAGAAATTTTGCGATTCACTAACAAAATCAGTGACGTTGACGCATATTGGCCCTTGTTTACTCCGCTATCCAAAGAAGCATTTTCCCCGAAGCTAAACAATGGCCGAGATGAAGGCGGAAATCGACAGCGACGCTGAGCAAAACTATTCCCTTGGCAGCAATGTCGATCCGAAAAACATGCAAGAGCTGACCATCTATGTGAGTACCTAGAGCTTTGGTCGCATTTTCTCGGTTCCATTACAGCCTGCATTTCCGTTTCCAGGTTCAGAATCTCCTCCAGAACGTGCAGGACAAGTTCCAGACCATGTCGGACCAGATCATTTCCCGTATCGACGACATGGGCACTAGGATAGATGACCTCGAGAAGAGCATTGCCGACCTGATGCAGCAAGCCGGCGTCGAAGGCGCCGAGAAGTGAGGACCACGGAGATAAGAATCCCCAACAGAGATAAAAAAAAGGTACAATGTGTGCTGCTGATGGAGAAGTGATCTGCAATCCGCCTATTCTTAGGTTTACGTTTAGATTTATTACAAGCGCATGATTTATATAGTTCCGGGGATTAAGTTTTCTTCTCGTCCCGCGTCTGAATGTCGTCTGGACTGGAAGTGTGTCATATCTGCGGGGAAAACCAAGTTTTTCCGCACCGGATTGGGGTTTGATAGGGAGTCATGGCATTATCGACAAAATTCATCCACATTATTTGTTATTGCAATCACCTTTATAACATGGGAGGAAACGGGAGGAAGAGATCCGACAAACAAACAATCGGTACGAAGTAAGCCAAAAATCAAGGATACAAATTTAATAATATAGAAACACGCAGTAATAACACTCCAACTCGGGGAGGCGCCTTCGCGGGGTGCGTCTCGCCTCAAAGCTTCATGTTCCGAACGATTCCGTTGATTGATTTAATAACGAAAGTTGTCTTGCTGAGGTGGGGGTTAGTTTGATCGATATGGGCTTTCTTCGGGGAATCTTGACTAGTCTGCAAGCAAAGATGTAGGGATAGGAATGATTGTTCATTATATTATTTACTTAATCTTAATCTTTATGCAATCCTTATTTGAATCTTCTTTATCATAAAACTATCATAGCATCACACCTAAGGTTCTTACAAGGCTTTGGAAGCATTGAACGCATCCGTGTCTTTTGAGTCAACTCTAGTTTGCCGCTAGGTGGCGCTTAAAGCGTTCAATTGATGCAGCCTTTGGTATTTTGTAGGTACCTAACTTTGTATATGTCAAACAACTTTGTCGAAGACCGCAAGTGAACCAACTCATGTGAAAAGTTATCGTTATTGTTGTTTTTTTTTCAGGGATCTAATAATTCGTAAGATATCACCCGGGATCTCTACTGGAGTTTTCCTGGGGATATTTCTCAGATGTTATGGCGGAATTCCTCTCTGGATTCCTCACGATTATCATAAATTTTCGCGATTTCTTCCGGTGCTCGTCTCGGGATTTCCTCAGGAGCTCTCATTTTGATTTTTTTTGCTAGAGTTTCTACAGAATTTTCTGGGTGTCTACTACCAAGAAAAAGTGGGAATATTCTGGGAATTTTATTCGACAGGAATAAGCCTGAAATACTCAGGCAATATATTCAAAAAAACGATTGTGCTACTTTTCCCCGAATGTCGGTTCCCCGAATGTCGTTTCCCCGAATGCCTGTTCCCCGAATGGCCCGTTTCCCCGAAACCCAGTTCCCCGAAAGACCCGTTTCCCCGAAAAGAATATACATTACATTTTTGTTCGAAATGATCACTTGCCACAAAATGTTCGTGATCCTGTTGACTAGGTTGTTCAAAAAGTTAACCAATCACAATTTGACAAGTCGTTAGGGTCAATTTTGGTTCTAGAAAGAACGAGCACCAATGGAAAGAAGGAGCCATATTACCATTCTTCAATCAGAAGTGTTTTAGCATGTCTGAGGAGCAATAGAGCTTGAAAGAAAAGCCTATAAAATAAAGAAGGGTGTGATTCGGGGAAATGGGTCATTCGGGGAAAAGTGCCATTCGGGGAAACGGCATTCGGGGAATCGGCGTTCGGGGAAACGACATTCGGGGAACCGGCATTTGGGGAAAAGTAGCACAACCCAAAAAAACATTTATTTTTCTCGTGCCCCGAGGGTTCTTACTGGAAGCTCATGGTTTTGTGAGACCTGAAGATTCCTCTGGATGATTATTCGAAAAGCGAAATTAATCAATAAAGAATCTGCATGGATAACCGTGCAAGAGGAACAAGAGGATGGTTCCTAGACATGAATAAATATGGAAGTAAAACCCCATCTAAAAATTCCTCTATAAGATTTTTTTCTTGAAAATCTGTCAAAGTTTCTTGCTGAAACTTCATTAAAAATACCTCTTGGAATACCTTTCAGGATTTTTCGCAAATTTCCTTCCGTATTTCTGACGCCATTTTTATTCCTTTTTTTATATTCCTTTTTGAATTCTTCTCGGATTCCTACCGCCATTTTTCCATGCTTTGAACAATTCTTTCCGGGATTTTCCCCTGAGAATCTTCCAGGATTCCTATATTTCGACAGATTTTTACTGGCATTTTTTTCGGTTTCCGGAATTGCTCCCGGAGTCCTTCGTGGATTTTTCCGGAGTTCTTTCTTTGTTTTCACTCAATATATTTTCGTAGAATTCCTTCCCGAGATCTTCACAGGAATTTCTACCAGAATATCTCTTAGATGTTGTCGCGGAATTTCTCAGAGAGTTTCTATCGATTCTTATCGGCGTTTCTCTTAGGACTTCTCCAGGAGATCTTTCCGGGATTTCTCTCAGTTTTTCTACAGCAGTTATTCCAGGAATTTCTACTGGAGTCCCCCCAAGGATTTCTTAAGGAATACCTTCAAAAAATTCTTCCGAATTTTCTCCTGTAGTTTTTTCATGGAATTTTCATAGGTTTTTCTTCTACAGTTTGTTCGACAGAAGCTTCTGTCGAGATATTTGCCTAAAGATTCTCGCGAGGTTTTCTTAGTTTCACTTGAGATCTCTCTTGTACATAGTTTCTTCCGGTTTACTCAGAAGATTACTTGTTGATCCATGGAAGTCTCTCAGAGAATTTCTGGACTTTCTCCTAAGATTTTCTCTTTTGGCTCTTTTGGTATTTCTGCAGGAGCTATTGCTGATAATGCTCGTGGAGTTCTTCCCATGGTTTCTTTTAGAAATATTTCCTGACTTTGCATCCTATTTAGTTGTTTGTAAGATTTCTTGCATAGTGATTCTCCTGAGATTACTTTTTTTTTACAAAATTTCTCGGGATTATTCCCAGAATACTTCCTGGAATTCCCAGAGTTGCAAGCATTATTCCAGGTGTTTTTTTATAACTAATATTTTTCATGGACTATATCGAAAAATCCTCAAACATTCAGTATAAATCTTAAGGGAAAATGTGCAAGATTTATTGTTAAAAAATCCACCGAGTCGCTGAATTGAGATTTAGTTTATAACTTTTAATATTCTCCCCTGGAAAAACCTGGAAAATTTTGTTTTGTAATTTAACACCCAGAGCTGTTTCTGGGACTTTTACTAGAATTTCTCCAAAGATTCAGGATTTATTGATGAATTTTCTGCGGGAGCTCCACTCGGGATTTCTTCTAGTGTTGTTACCTCTATTGCTCTCTGAGTCCTTCGCGGGATTTCTCACGCACTTCCCCCTGTATTTTTACCATACATTTTCGTAAGCTTTCTTCTTAGTGTTTCTCCTAGGATGTCTTCAAGAGCTTCTCCCACGATATTTATTAGAGGTTCTCGTGAGATTCCTTTTGAAGTTTCTTGCTCCCAGAATAAAACAAGTTTTAAACATTTAACCTGGATTTTCTTCTAATATTTTTGCGGAGTTTTTTTTTTTTGATTTGGAAAGGACCTTCGAAAGACAAAAATACAACAACGCAAATAAAATGGAGGAGTCATCGTGGAAGGAAATATCATGGAAATTTCAGGAACAATGAAAACTTTTAAGAGAAATCCCATGATGAACTTCGGGCGAAATCTCGCGAGGAAATTCTGCAATATTCTTCAGAAATTCTACAAAATAGCAATTGTTGTTAAGTTTGTCGGAAAATCATTAACAGAAATTTCTGAAGGAACTTTGAATAAATTTTGGAAAGATCTCCTGAAGGAATCCAACAAGAAACTCTGGAAGTATATCGGGAACACCTCTGGAAGATTTCCCGAAAGATACTTCTGCAGAAACCCTGTGGAAAATTTCGGCAGAAATCCTGAGACAAACTCTGGTAGAAATCCCAGTAACAACTCTTAGCAATCTCAGAACTCTGGGAGCAAATACGAAACAAAAATCTTGGAATGTTTGGTGAAACTTTCAAAGAAATCAGAAAACTTAAAGGAACTTAAAGGACTCCAAGAGAAATCGTGGGAAGACTTCTGTGAGAAACTATGAAAAATTTTAAAGAAGGAATTGCGATAAAAATCCAAGGAGGAGACCCCGGAGGAATCCTAGGAAAAATCTTGGAAAGAATTTTGGGAAAAATCCTCCGGAGGATTTCGAAATGAATTCTGGACAGATTTCCAAGTAAATTTTTGAACAAATTTCGAAAGAATTCCTAGTTCCCAAAAGAGTTCCGTGCAAAGCTGTGATGTCAATCTGGCTAACATGCCTCGTCATGTCATCTAACATGCCTATCAATCGGGAAAGTACACTGTAACTATTTCATCCAAAGTTGTATCCGATATCGAGAAAGCATTTAGAATTTAGGGGTTCCTTAGATAACGAAGGTAAAAGAAGAAAGCTTTCAAAACCTATGTAAAAAAGGACTTGGGGCTCTCAAAACCAAGCGTAACAAATAGATTTTTACAATTATGGTAAATCTTGATGGTAATATTATAATATATGCCACATTCATCACCGTTGTTGGAAGTTGCATTACGTAAAACCACAGAGAACAGACGTATAAGCTCGAACAAAAATACATCGAAATCGTGTGTAAAGGATTTAAGTGTACCTCAACGCCACCAACGGAGACTGCCCCACATAAAAAAGTCGATTTGACCACACGATGGCAGTGTTAATCGTTAAAATACACTAGCCCACAAAACGATACGAGCGCCAAACGGCCAAAAACGGCGAGCACTGGAAACAAAAATGACAACACAACAATGAAAGTGATGGGACGCTGGCGCCACGCAACGGGAGCATAACTACATACTTTGATATGACCGTTACAAAGTTTTACACAAGGCAGAAAGCGTAAAACCTCGATTAAATGTTTAATCTTTAAGCTTAATTAGGGTAAACTTAGAATCAACCTTTGTCGCTGTTGTAGACGATTTCGGAGCGGCTTTCTCGTCAAATTCCGTTCCGGTATCGCTCTCGTCGTCGTCACTGTCGTCATCGCTATCTTCTGTGGTACTTTTAGAATCCTCCGAGTGATCCCGCTTCAGCGAATCCTAGTTTCATTAATAGAAGTTTGAAAGTAGTCCTTTTATCTTACACGGATTTCATCTTACCAATGACTCCACCGATCGCCTAGTCGCATCGACCGTCGCTCCGAGATGATGACCTTTCCGCTTCACAGCCAACAGTTGCATGGGATCCAATGGGGCTTCCGCTTCCGGTGACGGTTCTTGCTCTTGGGAAGAATTGAGCGAATTGGAGCTAAGGCTTTTGTGCTTCCGGTTTGCTCCGCTGGTGCTGGCCGCGAACATCGAACTCAGTGCTCCCATCGATTGGGATTTGATGCGTTGCAGGAAGTAGCGGTCGGATAGTTCGTCTTGTTGGAGGAATTTCTTGAATTGCTGTGATAGAGGCATTAGGATTCTATTGATTATAAACAATGTATAGAAGTTTAAATGAGTTATTACCCTGTTCTGTCTTTTGATTTCCTTGTGAACTCCCTTGAGGCAAGCAAATTAGTAAGAATATATAAATTTAGATTCCCAAATACACAATAAATAAAACTGTAAATTTGTAAAACGATTTCCATTGTGTTTCCCGAGCTCTAAGGCCTCCAGTGCACAGGGTCAAATATTTGACAAGGAATGAACAAAAGATTAAACATCTGTTTGACACTAATGAAAATTCGATCGAGTCAAACAAGATGTTTGAGCATTGGACAAATATTTAACCCTGTGTACTGGGATCTGATAAAATACCTATCTGGAACAAACTTGTGGTATTCATATACAATAGAATATTCGATGGCTATCGGATCGCACAGTATGGAATACATTCCAAGATAAATGTACCATAGCACATGTACCAGCATTCTCTTTGAAAATAGTACGAGTTCTAGGATATTCAATAGTATTTTTTATCTCAACATATTTCCTATGGAATGTGTGGAGATAATTTTGAATCAGGTCATCTGACCGGAGACTTTTCACGTTCGCACGTGACTCACGCGAAATGAACAAACCCATCCTCGCTCACCTGATAGTCCTTGTTCTCGTCTATGTCGGAAATGTCCTGATACGTTGCAGAAAGCACCTCCACCGCGTTGGTATGAAACTTGAGCTCAATCATCACGAAATCCAGCAGCAAGCTCTTGAAATCAATCAACTTCTGCCGTTCGAACTTGCCCACAATCTCCTCCATTTCCTTCAAACTCTTCGACACCTCCAAGTTCGACTTGATCAGCTCCGCGTCCTTGGCCGTCTTTTTGCCCCTCGCGTTCCGTGCCCTGGCCTGATCCAGTTGTTTCCGCTTGGCCAGCTCTTTGTCCCGCGCCATGATGGCATCCTTGACGCTTTCCTTGCAGTGCTTGCACACAACCTCGTACTGCGACAGCTCCGAAACGATCCTATTCTCCAGCCGTTTCACCTCCAGATCCTGAAAGTCTCCAATCAGCGTGATGGCTTTCGACAGGCTGGACAGTCCGCTGGCCAGCGTTTTGTTGTACTTTTCCGACGAGGAATAGTCCTGCGTCACGTGGGCCAGCTCGTCCGATTTGTCCCGCAGGCGAGCAACCTTCCGGGTGAAATCGGCGAACGCCCCGCAAAGTTCGCTGAAGTGCTTCTCGACGGTGCTGATTCGGTCTAGGATAAACTTTGACTGTTCTTCACACAGGATGGTGCCGGTGTTGGCACTTCGTAACATGTTTTTTGCTGAAGTAGGCACTTTATGGTAGAATTGAACTGTATTTTAATCTTAGAAATTGTGAAATCTTTACTGAATCGAAAGGGTTTTTGATAGATATTAGTTACAAGTTGAATAAGGTTTGTTTGTACCCTTGGTTGCTAGGAAACGTGGTAAGAAACAAAATGCAAGGATAGTAGTGAGATGAGGTGAGAGGTAGTGAGTGGTAGGGTGGTAGCGTGTAGCGTATCCAAGTAATCCAAAGATTAACATTCAACAGGTATCTATCACAGGCAAACTGACGTAACCCTTAGAACTCATATTTCTGTTTATAACATTCCAACTGGGATAAAGCCTACTCCTCAGTTTAGTGTTCTATGAATTCTGCGTCGGAATCCTTGGTCGGATCATTTCTTGGTAATCGACATTTTTTCCGAAACATTCTAGGCTATTTATACATCCATTTGTAGCGTTTTACGCTTTTTGAGATTTAAAACTTTTTCGAGATCTTGAAGCGGAGAGAAAATCAACCGGATCACCGAGCCAAGAAGATTGTTAAAATATAAAGCTAATGAAAAGTGTTGTAAAACGCAGTAAGAAGTTGAATAAATTATCCAATCAAAGTTTTAATGCAGAATATTTCTTAAAATATGTTTTTAGAGTAAAGTTTAAAGTTAAAGTTCTCTGTGAATAAAGTCAGACAAAACAAAATCGTGAGTCGAGTTCAGGAAGAAAGAGGAGAAGAGTACACTGAAGTTTTTTTTTACGCGGTTTTTTTTACGCGGTTTTTTTACGCGGTCCGTCCTAAAAAAACCGCGTTATTTCAAGACCCGTCGTAAAAAAAACCGCGTTATTTCAAAAACCGTCGTAAAAAAAATCCGCGTTTTTTCAAAAACACGCGTAAAATAGTCAGCACCACATCTAACGTGACTTGACTTTTTTTACGACGTTTTTTGAAATAACGCGGTTTTTTTTTTACGACGGGTCTTGAAATAACGCGGTTTTTTTTACGACGGGTCTTGAAATAACGCGGTTTTTTTTACGCGGTTTTTTTTTACGCGGGACCATTACCGTCGTAAAAAAAAACTTCAGTGTATGCAAGTATGATCTTCAATGTGTCGTTATATTGCGTCGACTGTCGCTCGTTAAGCTCCGCTGTTTGTATCGATATTACTACTGTTAGTTGATTCGCAATATTGCTGGTGACTTAGTTATCGAAGAATAGTACATTATTTCGACTAGTGTTGTCGAAATTGTGCAGTTGCAACGCCAAAAAGTGATACTATCGGCCAAAAGAAGAACGTAGCAGTAGCAGATTTTACGGCCATTTGTCAATAGCTCGTGGGTCACAGCGATGAGTGAGATTTACTGCAACGAATGCTCTCACACTATCGATCGTAAGAAGGAGCGATATACAATATGCGAAGGGAAGTGTGCTCAACGATATCACGCTGCCTGTGTGGGATTGACCGATACAACCGTTGCTGCTCTGTTTTCGAAAAACATCCTTCGGATGTGTGATAGCTGTTTGGCGAATTATTGTTCAACGCGAGATACCTGCAACGACGAGCCCGTCGGTAACGATGTCTCATGTGCTCAATCAACAGTGGAAACAGATATTGCCGAACTAAAAACAGCTGTGTCGGAAATTTTCGGAAGGCTCGCTACACTTGCATCGCATAGTATCAAACCGCAACTGCAATATGATACGATCCACCAGCGAATTCAATCAACTCCTAATGCATCAGTATCTCGTGATGATTTATTAGATGGAATGAAGCCTTGTGTATGTGATGAATTGAATGTAAATAATTCTCTTGGTGGTGTTGCTAGTATTCCCGATACATCTGGTACTGACAATACATTCTCCCTTTTTCTAACGAACATAGAGTGCCGTACCACGGAAGAGGATGTTCAAAGGCTCGTAAGAAGTAGTCTAGAAATTGATGATACAAGCAAAGTTAAGGTCAGAAAACTCATACCGAGAGGTTTAGCAAATGATGAGCTAGATTATGTGTCATTCAAAATAACGCTAGATTCTAATTTGAAATGCATTGCCATGAAACCTACGACATGGCCGATAGGAGTAAAGTTCCGAGAGTTTGAAAACCGATGTTTAGTGTGGAGACCTCTGACATAGTAATTCAATAAGTGAAAATAGGAGAAGAATTCAATATAACCTGATGCTTTATGTCAAATTTAGTTGAGAATTGTTTTTGTAAACGAAAGTATTTGATGTTTGTGTTATGAATCACATTGCTTTTTTTGTTGCTGTTATTTTGTGTCAAATTAGGTAATAAGTTTTCAATTAAACCAACAAGGTTCGTTGAAATAATTCAATAAATAAATAAATAAATGTTGAAAATTAAACTGAGATTTCTTATACCTAGTGGTGAGTCGGTATTCAAAGCCTGTGAAGAAAAACCTTGAAAAGCAAGAAAACAGCGAGTATGATAAATTTCCAAAATTGATATGGGTTGGTATATTTGGTGCTAAACATTTAGACTTTTACAAGTGGGTGACAGTAGGGCTCCACAACAGTAGTAGTAGAGAAGAGGGCAAGAGAGGATTTTGTTATGGCTCAATAGAAACACTACAGACGCAGACTAGAGACGTCGCGAATAGGAGGGTTTCTTAAAGAATTTTGTTTCAAGCGCAAAATACCATGATTCTTTTGAGTAGCTTCAAGTACACTGAAAGACGGCATTCGGTTGAAATTACTATTTTTCAGGGTCAATTGGCTTCTTTAACGGTGTTGAGATAATTCGATATTCTGAATCTGCATGTCAAACTAAGCCGAAATCCAAATTTTCATGGATTTTGGAGCCCGGGAACCTATTTAAAAATCAATTTGAAGTTTGTATGAGAGCGATTTGTCGAATCACCCCTCGTCGCAGTTTGTACTGGGCGGAGCTGTCAAACAGTTGCCCACCTGTCAAAAGGTGATTTCAAAAAATCTCTTTGAAATTGATTTTAGGTATCAAAACAAAGTTCTAAAAATCTGAAAAAAATCATAGTGGCTGAGAAAAATGTGCTCTTTCGTATAAAATCAAAAAATCATTACATTTTTCAAAATTTAAAAACCCAATTTAAATACACAATGCCACTAAAAATTTGTGCAGACGGAGTTCCGTTTTGCAGCCCTAGTAAGTAAGTAGTAGGACTAGGACTTTCGTTTCAATTCAACAGATTAATGTTTTAAATTTTACCAACCGGATTCGAACCAAGAACTTTGAGATCACTAGGCGCGTACGCTACCACTCGGCTATCGAACCGGTTTATGTGAGTGGTAACAACACGCACACAAGAAGTTGTTGTGGCTGTGGGTCGATGATCACGTTTTAAGCTAAAATTTCGGAGGATCTGCAGGATCCTTCTTACGAAAAACGGTGGCGATAGTGTGCAAACATCAAAACTTGAGCAAAATCTATGAAAGTGGCACGGGTGGGATATTGGCCGACGGTCAAATTTTGGTATTGACCGTTAAATCGGTGTGCGATTTAACCTTACCACAGGGTCTCTTGTTTTGCTGCTTTAACTTGAATGCATTTAAACATGTCCCGAGCTTGTTGACATTTATCAGATTTTCGGAGTATGAAAAAGAACATAAATATGCCTCTTAAATTTCGTACAATTTATTTTTATGATCGTCTATTTTTTGCGCATACTAGAAGAATAGTTATCCACTAGAACGATAATTGCCCCCAAAAAGCAAGAAATTTAAAAATCCCTTAATATTTTCGGTCGAACGAACTAAGGACGACAATTACCATAACAGTATGAAATATGCAAGTAAGCATAACCAATATTTATGTATGAGAAAAGATTACCACGTTGCGTTTCTTGATGAGAAGTTGCGCTGTATCCGTTAGATTCATTCATTTTCCGAAACAAACATGACGACTTCAAGCGACTGGTCAATACCGGAAAGAGACCTTCTAAGATTTCAGCTTTCTGACATCATTAGTAAAAGCCTTGAACTACTCTATTGACCACCTTCGCCAACGCGTACGATGCTGCTTTGGTCCACCTGCTTTACCTGTTGCTTCTGCTTATGTTCTGATTCCTCATTGAACTGATATAGCTTCCGAGCACATCTCTTGCGATTTGGTGATGGCTTTTCCGGTTGTTCAGATAAGGTAGATTGTTCAATTTTATTCTGGTGGTTGCCTAACTTCACCCATATCGGCAACGAAAACCCGCCGGAGTGCACTTGGGCCGCCGGATTCGGTGGGAGGTGTGATTGAAGTCCATGATGGGATGATGCATCCATACCATACTGTGGTGGGTCCATATATGGGTTGAGATTCGAATAGGCCGAAATATTGTTCTGTTGCATGTACACAGGTCCGTTGTAGATGTTCTGCATTCTGTACTGTAGTCCCACAGTGAGCATTCTAATCAGATTTTCCTTGGTAAGGTAAGGATTGTCACGGTTGTACATAATTAGTGACATTAGGTCCATATCTTCCATCTGACGTAATTCCGATGCGTACTGTTGATAAGGCGTCTGTTCTGAAAGCTCTGGATTCTGCTTGTCGCTGTAATGTACCGTTGATGTGGACGGCGGAATGTTTGCCGTGGCAGCTGAGCTCTGTGGGCCTCTTGGCGCAAGGCCTTCGGCTCGGTTCGGATTGGTCGAAGTATAGCGAGGAAACCAGTGTGGCGAAGAGTTGTACGATACTGCTTCTGGAATACACTTTACGTCTTGCGGCCTGCCCGGTGTCTTTCTGAAATCCTCTGTCCATGTCGAATAGCGGTTGACATCATCCAGCTTATCATCTCTGTGGAGGCAACACCTTTCGCGATGCTGGTGATCACAGTGGTAGCAGTACGGTGGATCTGGCGTTGAGCTCCTTCCTAGAGGGATGTTCCGGTTCTGCCTCAGAAGCATGCTTTCCATGCGTAAATCGTCCTCGACGTCGCGAACGTCTAAGATACGGGCGTTTAGGTCAACCGGAGCAGCATGATTACCGTTGCTGAATCTGTACAGCGGACGAGAATACTGCACGTTGGGAAGCAGATGTTGAATATCGGCGCTGTAGTACTGTTCGATTGGTTTTTGCGGATTTGGCACTTTGGATTCAGGTGATTTTTTATCTTTTTTATTGAAAGTAGAGCACTTGGCCCCCATCATCATAGCGACAATATTCTAATAAGGAACCTTTACACACTGGGGGATGGTCACAAACTGATTTTTCTTCAATCGGTAAGGTAATTATATACGTGCGCTTTGAACTTACGGTATTTTACCTAGGTCCTCTAGCACAAATTATGATCCGTTTTTTACCTCCGGAGCGAATTTCGACAGCATAACGAAATCCACCAAACCAAATTTTGTGGGGTAGTTTTTTTTGTGAATATATTTTCTGAGATAATTTTTCTTTCCATTTTTTTATTGTAGCATATTACAATTCGAAAAGCGACAAATATTTAGATTGTAGCTTACTGTTTTGAATTTTACATTTTTTTTCCTGGCAAGGGTAAGGGCGTTAACTAAAACAGGCCATTAAATATGGTGTCTAAGATTTTGTTTGTTAAAACTTATACCGTGACATCACTTAATTCCAGTCACTTCTTTTTGGTTCTTAATTCATGTTCACCCCGTTGGTTTTGCATATTCTACAAACTTTCAGTTGAAGTTCCTACACTGCCGTTCTATGCATAATTGTCCCATGTTATGTTATGGGCTTAGAACGGCAAAACAAATATTAGAGTTATTTCTCAAAACAGTCTCGCCAATAGTTCTGCACAAAATGGCACTTCAAGCTGTAAGCTAATTATATAGTAGAGCGTTGTACTGACGGCGTTCTAACTATGTCTCTAGTGAAAATAAAATTATTATCTTTTTTTTACCTCCGATACAAACATAACGAATTTTATAGATACGAAATCTCGATTCGCATGAGGTGACACTCTATTTAATTTACACGGCGTGTCCCTTCATTTGTCGAGAATTCTTACCCCGATACGAGTCACAGTAGCATGGTAGTATAATGGTCAAGAGCGGATTTGGCCCATCTTGCCCCTTCCCACATACCATATTAGGCATATTTTGTTTTGTCAATGAAACAGTTTCTTTCGATAAGAACACAATGCGTTTTATATAAAAAATACTTAACAATTTCTTCTTCACTGGATGTGGTGGACAAAGTTAGTTGGACCTTGTCTAAAGAAGCCATAGATAATTCTATTTCGCACCCTTCCCCAACCAATCGCTTTCTACGTGGTAATACCACCGACGAACCGACGTGACAGTGGCGATTCAAAAGTGTCCCCCCCCCAAATTTAACGGTCGACCACCGAAGCGAGCGATCGCTTCTGTCAAATCAGCGCAGACGCGAACCGTTTCCTATATGAACACACGGGGGTTCAGTGTCGAGCTATCAAATCATCGCGAGCCGTTATAGAGGTGGCGATAGTGTTCGGCTATTTTTCATCATCGCGTCGCGGACAACAAATTTGAATTTATTTGTTCTAGCTGTCACGTCGGTTCGTCGGTGGTAATACGATACTGGTATATGTACTAGGTCAAATATTTTACCTAAAACAAATCAATGCTCAAATAGCTGGTTCGAACCGATCGAATTTTCATTAGTGTCAAACAGATGTTTACTCTTAAGTTCATTCCTCGTCAAATATTTGACCCCGTGTTCTGGGGGCCATAAAAACCTTGCAAATGCTTCATCACAGCTTCTTTAATGCCCAACAAAATCCAGCACCAGCGGCTATGTCTTTGACGTTCGGCATCCCCTCAATTCTAGTCGGTGATCTCCTACAAGGCGACAAAATAAACTAATAAAACACAAAGATACTCTAATTTAGTAAAACAAAAGAACTTACACATTCTCGACGCCTCCCGTTCCGCAATTACCGTGTTCGTTCCAACCCCACGTATAAACGGTTTCTTCAACCGTTAGGGCTATCCCGTGCTGTGAACCCAAGCAAAATTTAATCACCTCGCTTTCGATGTCCAACATCATCGTCCGCCCATTGTTGCCGTCCTGATCAGTCGCTGCCACGCCCAACTGCCCGTAATTGTTCCTACCCCATAGGTAAACTCGTCCATCGGTCATCAGAAATCCCGAATGGGACCACCCCGATTCCAATTGTTTTACAGCCGCATGCTGTTGGCCTTGTATACAGCAATCTATAATGGTCTCAGGACTCTGCCCAAATTTATTGTCCCCTACGCAAGCAATCCTTTGCCTGTCTAGCAGAACAACCAGATGGTTTTCTCCACTAGCCACATCTATAACGGGCTCCGGGAATTCCAACTCGAAAAAATCCAATCCTCCGTGCAACACCTTCAATCTGATCTTTTCTCCTCCTTCCTTCAGCCATTTGGCCTTTCCAAATATTAAAACTTTACCCTGTTCCGTCAGTACGCAAGTATGTCTTAGTCCAAAGCAGACCTTTTTCGCCTTCGCGCCATGAGGTAAATCCACCTTCGTCGGAACAGTAACACATTTCACGCCTTTGTCCGCTACCTGATGCCACACGTTCGATCCCCACATAAACAATTCTCCTTCGTGCGAAACACCCCCAGAAACATCCCATCCACAAGCAATCGCTTCGAATCCGAACCGTCCCATCAGCGTGAAATGGCACACATCATCCAGATGGCCGAGCCCAAGCTGGCCTCGGTTGTTCCACCCGGTACAATAAACCTCACCGGTCGGTTCGAGCACCACGAGCGTGTGACCTCCGCCGGCACTGATAGCGCCTATACGGCTCGGATCGAACGGGAGCGACTCCACCCGTTGGGGGGATTCGCACATTTCTGAACTGAAGCCAAGGCCCAGCTGCCCGTGGCTGTTGGCGCCCTGGAAGCGATGGGTGTTTGATAATTTTTACTTCGTAATATTTTGCAGTATACTTACCCAACAATGCATGATGATTTACAGTTTTAAAAAATAGTTTATTGTGTTATTTTTTATCGATTTTAAAAAGCTATCATTTTTGCGGATCTCGCAGGCAATGTTTGTTTTGATTTTGATTTGAATCACCCAACCCCCCGTGGGTGGTGCACCACCCACAAGGGAATCAAAACACGGTTATGAAATATTTCACGCAACGGGCGTGGATGGAAACTGAAACCGGGATTCGTGAAAACCCGGAAATTTTCTACATTTGCTAACATTTTGACCAACGCACATTGGTCGGGCTCCATAGGGCACCGCACTGTTTTGATTTTGTATGGAATTTTGACGTTTCTTGGCCTTGTTGTTTACAAAATTTCTGTAAGAGTGAAAGAGAAGGAGATAATTTCATGCAGTGCTCTATCCACTTATCCGCGAGCGGTAATGGCGGCGGCGGGCATACTGCGGTAAAATAGAAAAAATCCAACGGGGTTGCGGTGGTTTCGATCGCCGCAGTCGTTCCGCAAACGTCAAAAGTGCTCGGTTCACGCTAAAAAGCTCTCACTCACTTGGTTGCCATAAAATTAAAAAATAATGAAAATTGTTTCATTTATGGTTTATGTAATCGCAATTGCTGCCACAACATGTAACTTATTTCTAAACTATTTTAGGTGTAGTTTTAACACTTTAGTATGCAGCTGTACGCCATTAAACACAATTGAGATTTTCAATTATTTATTTTTGTTTCAAGGTTGTGTGCATACTTTTTGAAGTGTGCAGCAGTTTGACGTTTGCGGAACAGGTCTTCTTTGTCATCTTCACTCCGCCAGGTTGGAAGATTTCTCTGGATAAGCAATATCCAACCGGTTCGGATTTTGACGTTTCGTGGGGGAAAGTCAAAACAGTTTCATTCTCCTCCTCACCCCTTCACCCACCGTTTGGTGGCGCCAACCGATTGCGATCCCCAAGAAACGTCAAAATTCGAATCGGTTATTTGTGCCCGCCGCCGCCATTACCGCTCGCGGATAAGTGGATAGGGCACTGCATGAAATTCTCTCCTTCTCTTTCACTCTTACAGAAATTTTGTAAACAACAAGGCCAAGAAACGTCAAAATCCCATACAAAATCAAAACAATGCAGTGCCCTATAGAATACTGCAAGATGACGTCACGAAGCCGTGCACTGACAGTTCAGCGAGCTTGTTTACATGGACTTATGTCGAACTCGTTTATTTGCACCGCCTGCACCGCTTTGCCACCGGGTGTAGCAAACTTGCACCGACACCGTTCGTTTATTCGCAGGTACTGTTCTGTTTTGACACCCGATTGGCACCGGTGCAAGAAAATGCTACACCCAGTTTGAGCGCGGTGTAGCAGGTACAAAGCTAGTTTTACCAATACATGCATATCGCTGAACTTGTATCGTGGTTTTGTTTTGGTAGGAATGATGATTTTCTCTTCGGCATTAGGTAAACAATTTTCTTGGATATTCGTTTATTTTGAGATGTTTTAATTTCCAAACAGCAAATCTGTGCGTTCAAAAATTATTTCAACTTCTGAGGAATCTTCAAAATTTATCGGTAACATAAAATTTCAAAGAGTTGATTCAACGTATATTTTTCCCATCACTATTTTTTTGAATATGTATCGCAAACATGTGGATTGCTTTTGATGATTTTAATCATTAGAATTTTCTGTGGCAAGGTGATCTATGATATATGAAAAAAAAAAATGACGTAATAAAGTTTTGATAAGCCCTGAAAAGAATAAAAATCTATTAATTCAAATTGAACTGAAATGTTACTGAAGTAACATTTTGTAGCTACAGTAAATTTCGAAAACCGAAAATTCTGTTTTCTTCAATTACAGCAAATATTGATTTTTTCAAATACATTGAAAGTCAAACAAATGCCACAAAAGGCAGGGTGGCCACTCAGAGTGGCAAATAAAATTCCCGAGTTTTTCCCGGTTTTCCCGATAGGTTTTTGAAATTTTTCCCGATTCTAAAATAGAATGATTTACAGTGAAATTTAAACGTAACTTACTAAGAAAATAAATAAGAGAATTGATATTGAATATTTTTAAATCCTTGGATTTAACAAAGTATTCATATGAACTTGAAAATAAGTTATGCGTTGTTTGTCTCGTATCCAATGATGGGCATTGAAGAAACGACATCTTCATTAAACATTCCTTAAAATCATAGATGACCAACTAGTACAAATTATGCATTTGTTTAAGCCAACAAAAAAAAACTTCTGGATGAACTTTTTGTGGAATATCTGGAAAGATTACTCGTGAAAGAATTTTGGAAACGATTTCTAGGGAAATCTTCAGTTTAGTATTTTGATGATCATTTTCAAGATATTTTAATAGAAAGCCAGTGAAGAACTTTATGATACCGTAAATGGCTACTGCAGCAAGTCAGGCAGGTTACTTAGGCTGGAATCGTAAATTCTAGGAGAAATTTGAGAGCTCAAAGAAATCTTAGATTTTGTCTGATACTCGTCTAGCATTCAGTCATTCAGTTATTTCATCAGCGATTGCAATATGAACCTCTCAGAGATTTAATTTCTGATCACATTTTCAGATATGTCCAGAATTTCTCCAGGAATTTCTGAAAGATTAGTTTTTGAGTAAGTATTTCCCCCAAAATGTAGAGGCAGAATCATTATTTGAGGATTATTTTTTTACATAAATCATACAACTATATTGCTCCAGATGCTTTTGAATACTCACTTGAACTCCCGCGAGAATTTCAATTGGTAGTTTAACTAGAAACTACGAATACTCAAAATTCTCGAGAATTTGCTGAACCAGGAGTTTTACCAGGGACTTCTGCTAAAGCTTCGCCAAAAACGGATTTTCCCGATACCTTACTCCGATTTTCTCCAAACATTTTTAATCACAAGTACAATAAATGAGTACACCCAAAAACTTCATGAAAAACAACACAAATCTTTTAAACAAAATATTAGAAATACTTTTATGAGCTACAAAAGGCGTGCTTTGAGGAATTCCATCAAATACTAAAAATCCCTTCAAATATTCTTTCAATTATTTTTCACTAACTATTTTTAAATTGTAAAAAAAAATTCACCAGAGTTACTCATCCAGAATTTCATAATGTTTAATTTAAATTTAATCTTGGGGCAATTCATTCATTCATTCAAAACTTTATCAGCATCCTATCCGAATTTCTCAAAGACTTTTCGCTCAAAGGACAAAGCCTATATCAAATATTCTCCTAGAGATTGTACAAGGATATTTTTTTAGAAAGAAGTAATAATTTTTGTTATGTTTTATAAAACTTTTATAGGACGCTTGATGTTTTCTGGAACATGTACATCCTGAAATGCATAAGTGACATATGAATCTATAAATATTTGAATGTGTCTCAACCAGTCTTTCCACCAGAATTTTCTTTAGAATATCTTTGAAATTGTTCAAATTGTGATGTTAGGTCTAGGGGCAGGACAGATACAGCGAGAGTAACTCTGTTATCGAAGTGTTGCTCAGAATTCCTCAGGATTGCTCTGGATCACTCTGGTTTTCCTGAAGTGTTGCCTGATACCAGTGAAAAATCGAGCAGTCTTGTCTGATTTCCCGCTTCGTAGAGACGTTTCTGAATGGATTCGAGCGAAAAGAGTTACTCAGGATTGCTCAGAGTTGCTCCGGATTGCACAGTGTCTTGCCCCTAGTGTTAGGTAACAACACGAGGACAAGATATTAATCTCCAAGAATGGTTTTTACGCCAGTTCACCCACTATGTTATATAGTTTAACAGTTGTTGGCTGCATTTTCCACAGATTCTCGTATTTATGCTTGTGGAGACTGTATAAATTTAAGAATTTTGGAAATTCCCGGTGGCTAGCAACAATTCCCGAGGTTTTCCCGACTTTTTCCCGGTGGTATCGAATTCCCGAGCTTTTCCCGGTTTTCCCGAAATTCCCGACTGGGTGGCCACCCTGAAAAGGATGGTTAAAGAGTTTTTAAAATGAGTTTTAATAACGTTATGTTTTAAAAAGCATTCATTTTTTTTTCTTTTTACGTTGTAGCTAACCGTTTTCTATTGAACTGCCTTTAACACTGTTAGTGTTAAATTTGTGTACGTTTAAAATTGGATGTCAGCATTTTTTTATTGGCCAACGAAAATGTTTAAATTCTGTAAAGTTGCTTTTAATTGCAAAAGAGTATTAAAACATCCCGAATAGAACGGTATCATACATAAGCCATACGGGATATCATTTTCTTATTATTCGTGTTATCATAAACTGGATTATAAATCGACGTTACAATGAATCATATCGATGTTACAAGTTATCATTTATGGAGTTTTAATGATAGACCGAATGGGTCGTTAAGTATCGTTACCATTCAAAAATGCCATTTTTCTCGAACAAAATTTTAGCAATATCATTCATATAATAATCGCTTTATCATATTGTTTACGATTCAGTGAATAATTAAAACAAAACGGAAATGTTTCATGAAATATTTTCATCGACTAGAAAAAATACACCCCTGCGAGCATTCGCTGGGCACTGTCAAGTTTTGTATCATTATATGAATCGTTGTTTACATTGTGAGGATTTTTTTAACAGTTTACTGGATCTGAGACTGAATCGGGAATCGAACCGTGTTTTTGATGCGCTTGCTCCTTATCGCGCGGTGTCTCCGTACTTGGCCAAATTGAATTGTCGGTCGCGAGCGTTTACAAGTGGTAGTGGTTCTAGAACTGAAAATCCTGTCGAATTCGCGGAACATCTTCCTTGATCAGCAGCTCTAGCATTTGCCGCATCGGAAGATAGGTTTTAAAATAACTTGAAGTGATTAGCTGGTAGCAATTGCTCGCTGGAAACGTTAACGGCAGCAGTTATCAGTGTCGTAACAAGAACCTGAAATTGTCTGCACTCCTGGTGTGTTTTTCGTGCTTATAAGTGCCGCATTTCGTTCCCTACCTCTCTTGAAGCTCCGCCCGTGGTCGGTGGTAGTCTAGGTGGTGGTAAGCACGACAGATGAAAAGTGTTAAATTCATTTTTGTACAAGAGATGCCAAACAATTGTGCGTAAACGCCATCGAAAAACAAACAATAGTGCAAATTAGTGTGATGCTCTCTTATTTAAATCATTAATAATACTAAATATAGTGAAAAAAGACAAACGCATTATTTTTGTCGCTGCAATTTTGGTAAATCCTATTATTAAAAATGATTGAATTATTATTCAACGTATCAGTATCATACGTTCAATGATACTTAAACAATTCTGAATTGTTGAAATTGTTCAAGTCGTATCATTATATCATAAAACGATTACTACTTGAATAGTTATTATTGCTCCAATGGACACTATAATATGAACGATGCCATGAGCCCATGAATAGTATTTTTCTATGCGGGATTGGATAATAATTTCCAAGTATCATTGATCCACAGACAATTGATCGTTACAAGTTTATCATGTACAAGTGGATTACTGAAAACTTTTGAAATTGTTCAATTGGATATAGGAAGTAAAAATATAAATAAATTGAAATAATTTTGTTCATCACTGAATCATGAAAACATTAATTATGTTTATTTTCGACATTTTTCATTATTTTCATTGACGCTCTCACCCGCTCTTACTAATACCATCATAAGCTGTTAACAAATTGCACCGAAACCGTTCGTTTTTTCGGTGTCAATTGCTACACCGGTGCTGTCTCGGCCGTAAAACGCGCGAAGGGATGCGTACCGTGCCGATACTGTCTGAGGTGAAACTTGATCAACAGAAGAAACCTCTTCTTGTAAAATATTGTTTTCCTCACTAAGCCTCAGACCGATTGCTCTAATGGTTTGAGAGCGTAAGGTTTACTGAGGGAGTTTTGGATTGAATATTTTACAAGTTCCAAGTGAACTTGTTGGGTGAGATTCCAAAAACCTAAGGGCTGGTTACTTGCAGCAGAAGTCCTGGCCTCTTTAGAGAGTTTGGTAACTACCTTGAACAAGGGTCGTCTTGACGAGGATCAAAGGGACGGATAACTTTCTGAATGAAACACTAAATTTCAACTGACCTCTCTTCATCTATTTCAAACATCCTTATATACTAAGCCTATGTCTAAAAGAATGACGTATTATCATATTATTTGCATTTCTCTATCATGTGCGGTACCTGCGTTTGCCCGTTGCAGTAGGGTCAAGATTAGGGCCCTATCTTTATCAGTTGTTATTTTTTGTCTGTCCTTTTCGTCTACTTCTACAGAGGCGACAGTCTCTTGTAATGACTAATCCTACAATGTTGAGGTGATAGATAGACTGATAATTGCGTCGGGTAGACCCGTCTGCGTCATCAATGAAAAATCTTGAAAAATTAATTTTAATTATATTGCGTTTGTAACAGGTGCAGTGCACCGTCGGGAATAAACGAATTCGACATTAGTCTCTGGCGGAGATCCGGCAAAACTGTTTTTTGATACAATTTCAGTAAAACGGTAATTAGACGATTGGTTTTGTACTAGTAGAGATGAATATAATCGGTATATCGGTAATGGTTTCGGAACGGAAAACGTAAATTTAATTTTTGCCACTCGTTAAAAATTCTAACACCTTGTAAACAAGCTCGCTGAACTGTCAGACAAAGTGAGGTTAGATCAGGTGCTTGCAGTACCCTATTGCGACAAACAACAAACAACTTATGTCGTTTTCGTGCTACACTTTTTGCAGAATAAACGAACATTTTCGGTGTAGTTGCATTGGTGTGCGTGTATAAACACTAGGGGGACTCACTGAACGGCGTAAACCGATTAAACTGATTAAACGTCGCGATCACCAAGGCGATCTTTGATTATTTCATTCGCAAAATCATGAAACATTTCAAATAAGCAGAAAATTATCTGTTTAGTGAGTACCCCTACTAAAATATTGACAACTTTGCAAACGCTGATTGGTGGACACGGTGTGCTACACTATCATGTGAGGTGCAGAAAAAGTGCTGCACCGGTGTAGCACGAAAATCAAAAACGAACATTTTCGGTGCAAAAGTGCTACACCGCCCTACTAACAAAAGTAGCTGCATAAGAGATTATGGAGCAGGCGCATTCGGAAGAAAGCTCGTTTAAACTCTTATTCAGCAAAAAATGTTAGTTGGGCGGTGTAGCTCCACCGCAAAAACGAAAACGACAATATTATAGTTTATTGCATTGCTAACTGGACTACGACAAAGTGAGAAATCTATATATATAAAAGTCAATGTATGTATGTTTGTATGTTAATTTGTATGTTAATCTGTATGTTAATTTGTATGTTAATTTGTATGTTAATTTGTATGTAAATTTGTATGTTAATTTGTATGTTTGTATGTATGTATGTATGTATGTATGTTCCAGCATAACTCTGGAGTGCCTCAACCAATTTCAACCAAATTTCGTATACACATTTGTTAGGTTAAGGAGGTGGTTATAAGGGTATTGGAATTCAAGATGGCGGCTCGGGTTCCAAGATGGCGGACTATAATCCAAGATGGCGGCCATGGAATCGTGGTTTGAGCTATTATATCATGCAATATGGGTATCTATCAATCGGGCTTGATGAGTAGAATTCAAAAATGAATATCCGGCGCCATTTTGAAATCCAATATGGCGGACTATAAATCCAACATGGCGGACCATAATCCAAGATGGCGGCCATGGAATGGTGGTTTGAGCTATGATACCATGCAATATGGGTATCTATCAATCGGGCTTGACGAGTAGAAGTCAAAAATAGATGTTTGACACCATTTTGGAATCCAAGATGGCGGACCATAATCCAAGATGGCGGCCATGGCATGGTGGTTTGAGCTATGATACCATGCAATATGGGTATCTATCAATCGGGCTTGACGAGTAGAAGTCAAAAATAGATATTTGACGCCATTTTGGAATCCAAGATGGCGGACCATAATCCAAGATGGCGGCCATGGAATGGTGGTTTGAGCTATTATACCATGCAATATGGGTATCTATCGATCGGGCTTGATGAGTAGAAGTCAAAAATGAATATCCGACGCCATTTTGAAATCCAATATGGTGGACTATAAATCCAACATGGCGGACCATAATCCAAGATGGCGGCCTTGGAATGGTGGTTTGAGCTATGATACCATGCAATATGCGTATCTATCAATCGGGCTTGACGAGTAGAAGTCGAAAATAGATATTTGACGCCATTTTGGAATCGAAGATGGCGGACCATAATCCAAGATGGCGGCCATGGAATGGTGGTTTGAGCTATGATACCATGCAATATGGGTATCTATCGATCGGGCTTGACGAGTAGAAGTCAAAAATAAATATTCGACGCCGTTTTGAAATCCAATATGGCGGACTATAAATCCAACATGGCGGACCATAATCCAAGATGGCGGCCATGGAATGGTGGTTTGAGCTATGATACCATGCAATATGGGTATCTATCGATCGGGCTTGATGAGTAGAAGTCAAAAATGAATATCCGACGCCATTTTGGAATCCAAGATGGCGGACCATAATCCAAGATGGCGGCCATGGAATGGTGGTTTGAGCTATGATACCATGCAATATGGGTATCTATCGATCGGGCTTGACGAGTAGAAGTCCAAAATGAATATCCGACGCCGTTTTGAAATCCAATATGGTGGACTATAAATCCAACATTGCGGACCATAATCCAAGAAGGCGGCTATGGAATCGTGGTTTGAGCTATGATACCATGCAATATGGGTATCTATCAATCGGGCTTGACGAGTAGAAGTCAAAAATAGATATTTGACGCCATTTTGGAATCCAAGGTGGCGGACCATAATCCAAGATGGCGGACATGGAATGGTGGTTTGAGCTATTCAACCATGCAATATGGGTATCTATCGATCGGGCTTGACGAGTAGAAGTCAAAAATGAATATCCGACGCCGTTTGGAAATCCAATATGGTAAACTATAAATCCAACATGGCGGACCATAATCCAAGATGGCGGCCATGGAATAGTGGTTTGAGCTATGATACCATGCAATATGGGTATCTATCAATCGTGCTTGACGAGTAGAAGTCAAAAATAGATATTTGACGCCATTTTGGAATCCAAGATGGCCGACCATAATCCAAGATGGCGGCCATGGAATGGTGGTTTGAGCTATGATACCATGCAATATGGGTATCTATCGATCGGGCTTGATGAGTAGAAGTCAAAAATAGATGAAATGGTGGTTTGAACCAGGGCTGGAATTCTCATCAAAGTGTAAAAACGCAGTGAGCCACTGGCTGCGCGCATTCAATACAAACGAATGTGCTGCGTACGGATGCTCATTCTCACGGATCTTTTGCTCTTTGAGGCGCACTGCGTTTTGGCGCAGTGCGTAATGTATCTGTTTCACGCAAAGAGTAAAGGACACATGATGCACGCATGCTCATTGCGCTACTCATTGCGCAGTTGGTATGACAGAAATCACAGATAAACGAACGTAACACTGACGAAAATGTCTTCCTATATATCTCAGGATCCTGATAACTTACAGAGATGGTGTTTTCGGCTTAATTATTAGGCTGGTCAAGGACCTACTGGTAATGGGTAGTTTGATTCGGAATTCTTCCATTAGGCGGGGCTAGTGATCGAACAAATTTTATATTCCATATATCTCAGGACTCTGATCACTTAGAAAGATGGTGTCTTCGGCATTGTTGTTTGGTAGGTCAAGGGCTTACAGTTCATGGACAATTTGTTTCGAAATTTTGCCACTAGGCGGCGCAATTTACACATTTGCAAGATCATGCAAATGATTGATTTTTTTCATTAAGTATTCAACATGCTGTAATTTTGTTTTCTTTGAACATATTCAAGTCAAGTCAAATGTTTTACAAAGACCAATATGTTAGCCGTAAATGTGCAAAATTTCATTTCATTCGGTTCACTAAATCCTGAGATATAGCAGTTTAATGAAAAATACTCAAATATGAATCATTTAACTAGAATCGCTCTAACTTCATGTAAAATTATCTAATCAAGCCCAAATTTGTATCATTTAGAGCTAACTAGTTGTGGAATACGCGATAAAAATTTGAGAATTTTTGGTGCACTTTATAAAAAGTTACAGCTTGCTGAATATTTTTGCGATAAATACTTTAAGTTGCATGATTCTACTCATTTTCAACTAGCGCCACCTAGAAGTAGAATATTGAAATAATTTACCAATCAACGGAAAGGCCTTAACCAACCAAACAACATTGCCGAAGACACCATGTTTCTAAGTGATCAGATTCCTGAGATATATGGAATATAAAATTTGCTTGATCGCTATCACCACCTAGTGGAGGTATTTATAATCAAACGGCCTATCACTAGCAAGACCTTGACTATTTTAACAACTTTGTCAAACACACTAACTATCTAAGTAATCATGGTGCTGAGATATACGGTATGAAATTTTCACAAGTATCACATCTTGTTGTCTGTGATTTCTGTTATGTCAGAGACAAACAGACGTAATACTGACGAGTGTTTTATACCAAATATCTCATGATCGTGATAACTTCGAGAGTTGATGTCTTCGGAAAAAATATCTGGCTGGTTAAGAATTTACCAATTTTGATTCGTTTGAATGAAAATTCCTCCACTAGGCGGCGCTACAGAGCAAACAAAATTTATATTATATATATTTCAGGATTCTGATCACTTAGAAAGATGGTGTCTTCGGCAATGTTGTTTGGTTGGTTAAGGCCTTTCAGTTGATTGGTAAATTGTTTCAATATTCTGCTAGTAGGTGGCGCTAGTTATCAATTAGAGGAAGCATGCAACTTTCATTAATTATCGCAAAAATATTCAGCAAGCTGTAACTTTTTATAGAGTGCACCAAAAATTCTCAAATTTTTATCGCTTATTGCACAACTAGTTAGCTCTAAATGGTACAAATTTGGGCTTGATTGGATAATTTTACATGAAGTTAGAGCGATTCTAGTTAAATGATTCATATTTGAGTATTTTTCATTAAACTGCTATATCTCAGAATTTATTAAACCGAATGAAATGAAATTTTGCACATTTACGGCTAACATATTGGTCTTTGTAAAACATTTGACTTGACTTGAATATGTTCAAAGTGAACAAAATTACAACATGTTGAATACTCAATGAAAAAAATCAATCATTTGCATGATCTTGCAAATGTGTAACTAGCGCCGCCTAGTGGCGGCGTTTCGAAACAAGTGGTCCATTTACTTTGAGCCCTTGACTTACCAAACAACATTGCCGAAGACACCAACTTTCTAAGTGATCAGAGTCCTGAGATATATGAAATATAAAATTTGTTTGATCTCCAGCACCACCTGGTGGTGGAATACTGACTCAAACGGTCCATAACCTTTAGGCCCTTGATCAGCCTAACAACTTTACCGAAAACATCAACTCTCAAAGTAATCAGGATCTTGACAAATATAGAAAGCAAATTTTGTCAGTGTTACGTCTGTTTGTCTCTGATTTCACTTCGTTTCACCTCACTCATTGTCAATTTACTTTCACACTCCTTCACAGTGAGCAGAACAAATAACGCAGTGTGTAATGGCAAACTGCTCTCTGCGCGTGAGTTTGCTCACTGCGTTCTTTTTATTTCTCATTGCGTAGCCACCTGCTCTTTGCGCGTTGCGTTTTGAAACTGCGCATTGCGCGCAGTGAGTGAGGAAATGCCAGCCCTGGTTTGAACTATTATACCATGTAATAAGGGTATCTATCAATCGGGCTTAACGAGTAGAAGTCAAAAATAGATATTTGACGCCATTTTGGAATCCAAGATGGCGGACCATAATCCAAGATGGCGGACATGGAATGGTGGTTTGAGCTATTCAACCATGCAATATGGATATCTATCGATCGGGCTTGACGAGTAGAAGTCAAAATGGATATTTGACGCCATTTTGGAATCCAAGATGGCGGACCATAATCCATGATGGCGGCCATGAAATGGTGGTTTGAGCTATTATACCATGCAATAAGGATATCTATCAATCGGGCTTGACGAGTAGAAGTCAAAAATAGATATTTGACGACATTTTGGAATCCAAGATGGCGGACCATAATCTAAGATGGCGGCCATGAAATGGTGGTTTGAGCTATGATACCATGCAATATGGGTATCTATCAATCGGGCTTGACGAGTAGAAGTAAAAAATAGATATATGACGCCATTTTGGAATCCAAGATGGCGGACCATAATCCATGATGGCGGCCATGAAATGGTGGTTTGAGCTATGATACCATGCAATAAGAGTATCTATCAATCGGGCTTGACGAGTAGAAGTCAAAATGGATATTTGACGCCATTTTGGAATCCAAGATGGCGAACCATAATCTAAGATGGCGGACATGGAATGGTGGTTTGAGCTATGATGCCATGCAATATGGGTATCTATCGATCGGGCTTGATGAGTAGAAGTCAAAAAAGAATATCCGACGCCATTTTGAAATCCAATATGGCAGACTATAATTCCAACATGGCGGACCATAATCCAAGATGGCGACCATGGAATGGTAGTTTGAGCTATGAAACCATGCAATATGGGTATCTATCAATCGGACTTGACGAGTAGAAGTCAAAAATAGATAGTTGACGCAATTTTGAAATACAAGATGGCGGTTATAAAACCAAGATGGCGGACCATAATCCAAGATGGCGGTTATGGAATGGTGGTTTGATTTATGAAAACATGCAATACGGGTATCTATCGATCGGGCTTTACGAGTAGAAATCGAATATAGACGCCATTTTGGAATCCAAGATGGCGGACCATAATCTAAGATGGCGGCCATCAGGCTTGATAATCCTCCTCGAAATCAAAAGAGTATTGCAACATGCTCTAGAGCGGTGTTTTGCTTTTGCCTCGTCGCGAGGGAGCGAACGAACCCCATACAGAGAGGTAATAAAAACTGAGCGAGGAAGAGGGGAACGAAAAAAGAGCCGATGATTATTTCGGGTTTTTGAGTGCGATTTTCGCCTCGAGAGTCTTTCTTTGTATGGGAGTGGAACTCGCGAGAGCTTTTTGAGTGTGAGTGGACGTGAGAAACACAAGAAGCAATTATGAGTGTTGGACGAACTCCTCGCTGCGCGGCAAGCTCGCGCTCGGCGCTGTTGAGGATTTGCGTTGTGATTTCTGAGTTTTATTTTCACTCCTCAGAAAATCGCCAAAATCGCTTCCTCATTTTCTCGCGAGGGAGTTTCTGTCAAGCCTGGCGGCCATATAATGATGGGTTGTGCTATGATACCATGCAATGTGGATGTCAATCGATCGGGCTTGATGAATGTATGTCTAAAATCGATATCGGACGCTATTTTGAAGATCAAGATAGTGAACTGTAAAACATTCGTTTACCATAAAATATTTAACTTATTTTGGCATTTTTTTGCGTTGCAACTGTATGGAGGACTGAGGAACATCGGCGGCAGAAAGCCGCCGATGTACCGATAGTCCGATGCGCCGTGTTTGCGTCGATTCACTTCTAGGCGAACAGCACATCCAAGCATTTGCCCGGTAGAATGCGAACAGAGGTGTTATCCCTTTTTTAAGTCCGACTAGCGTAAGCGAGTCGGACAGCATACGCTTACACGTTGTAACACAAACATATTTCTACTGATTGAGATTTAAAACCACGGCTCCGCAATTCGATAGGTCATAAATCACGCTATGGCCACATTTATCTATGGAACCTGAGATCTACATGAACCTTTAACACTTTCTCAAAGTGCCGTTGAAAAATGGTGAAAGCACTTAATTTAGCTTTAATTTATTTTGACAGAGAAAAACATGAAGAATCATTATTTACATTCAAATATATGAAACTAATAAACCTAGCAAATGCCATGTGACAAAGATGAGAAACCAAAACAAACTTTAAGTTATGGAATAGAACTTGACTTACCTCTCTTCAGCTACTGTTTTTATTCGAATGGCTTCTTTGCTTTTTTTCCATAAATTTGTAGATTGTGTGGAAAACACAATGGCACTCTATGCCGTAGAAACGTATCAGTAGATTTAATGTTTAGTATACTAAGTATGCTTCGGAATTGTGGATTTTTGGCAGTATTTTAATATGGCTTTTATGTCACCTGGAATAAGCATGATCTTGCGGAACAGCGGCATGTTTACCCATTCGGCTATATGGGACTTCGCATTTGCTCCAGTCCCCCTCAATAAATAAACCCGAGCAAAGCCGGGCAATTCAGCTAGTCTCAAATAAAAGTGCGATATTGCATCAAATCGTTCCGGTGTCTTCACCGCATTTATTCATCACGAGCTAATGAATAAGTGCGGTGAAGACACCGGAACGATCTGACGCAAAATTGCACTTTAATTTGAGATTCCGCACTTCATCGTCGCACTTATAACTGCGCAATGCGCAATAATTCGGGTTGATTTGTCGTTACATGTAAAGTGTAGTACGCACCTCAAAAGTGGAACATGTGGAAAAGGATACACGGTCAGAAAATTCACTCATTTTGGAGCTAAAGTGGGACAACTCAAAATTGAGTAAATTTTATGTCCAGCGATAGCGCCGGCCCAAGTGCGAAAATCTCATCAGTTTAAGTTGTATAATATTCTTGCTGATGTGAAGAATATTATACGGTTTAAACTATTTTGATTCTTGCACTTGGGCCAGCGCTATCGATGGAAATGCAATTTACTCATTTTTTGAGCTGTTCCAGTTTAGCTCCGTTTTGTGTGAATCTTACTCATTTTAGAGTAACTTTTTCTTAGCGTGTAGGACAAGAAACGGTCAAGAAATGATTTCGTTCTCAAAATTTCTTGAGCGGTCCGCAGCTGAAAAGAAATGAAAATTGTGTAACGCTCGTAACGCCTGCCGGGCAAATCAAATGAAGCTGTTACTTTTCCTTGCGGAAAAATATTCCGTTCAATTATTCCTCAAGGAAAAGTGACATTTTTTCCCTTACTAATCAGATGTCAAAATTCCTTTGGTAACTAGAGGGATTTTTTCTGGAGTGCTTTTCTTACCAGGTGCATATTTAGACTTAAATATAAGCTTTTCCCGGTAGCGAACCCTCTCATTCACAGCTTAGAAATATTTCATCGAAAGAGTAACGAATGTAACACCAGCAGACTTCACCGCGCGCAGCTGTCGCGAACTGCGTTACGTGCCTACTAACAACAAAACAAAACGGTTTGCGACTTTTCTCGGCTTGAAAATAATGCAAGTTGCTGTGGAATAGTAAAAAGTTTTTCCTGTATTTCGTGCTTTTCACCATATCTCAGAGTCCTAAAAAATGAACGAAACGTTTTCCATCAACCTGAAAGACGTAAAACAAGATCTGCTGCTCGGAATAATCGAGTGCAACAAACGCGGCCTGGCACAGAGCGTCAAATGGCTCTCGGAGCTGAATCACGGACTGACGGACGTCTCGGTGAGTTTGGGAGGGAAATCGTTTGAAAATCTGCACACCGGCATCACCGAGGAGGAATACGATGTGTACGTGCTGTCGAAGAGTTACTTCGATGTGCGGGAGTACGACCGGTCGGCGTACTTTACCCGGAATTGTACGTCGCCGGTGCCGCGCTTCCTGCACATGTACGCCACCTACATGGCCAAGGAGAAGAAGCGGCTAGACAACATGAGCGACAGTTCAATAGTGAATGCTAATAGCCACCTAAAGGATTTTTCGGAGCTATTGGCCACGCTTCGGGCGGAGTATGGGCAACGCAAGTTGGACGGGTACTGCATGTGGCTGTACGGGGTCATACTGAAGAAGTTGGATTTGACCCAGATGGCGGTGCAAGTTTTCGTGGATGCCGTCAACGCAGAACCGACATTGTGGGGAGCTTGGTTGGAATTGGCTCCGCTGGTAACGGATAAAACTATGCTTCTGAATCTCAAACTGCCTAACCATTGGATGAAGCAGATATTCGTTGGGTATACGTACATTGAGTTGTTCCTGAACGACGAGGGAATCAAAATCTTCGAGCACCTTCAGGCCGCAGGATTCGGCAAATGCATATTCGTTCCAACACAGTTGGCGATTGGGTTTTCGAATAAGCGGGATGTGGACAAATCGATTGAAATATTCCGTCAGCTGCACGAGGAGGACCCCTTCCGGTTGGATAATTTGGATTCCTACTCGAACCTGCTATTCGTGAAGGAAATGAAGACTGAGATGGCTCATCTGGCGCACAGGGCGGTGGATATCAATAAGTACAGCGCGGAGACGTGCTGCGTGGTGGGAAATTACTACAGCATTCGGGCCGATCACCACAAGGCCGTGGTGTACTTTCAGCGGGCGTTGAAACTCAATCCGCGGTATTTGTCGGCGTGGACACTCATGGGGCACGAGTTCATGGAGATGAAGAACACCAATGCGGCGATTCAGAGCTACCGCCAAGCTATTGGTAAGTTGGAGGCCCGTATGATATTTTTTAATTAAATCTCCGGTGTACTTAATAAGATTATATTTTTTCTAGAGGTCAACCGCCGAGACTTCCGAGCCTGGTATGGTCTGGGCCAGGCTTACGAAATCCTGAAAATGCCCTTCTACAGTCTCCACTACTACAAGGCAGCCCAACAGCTGCGTCCGTACGACAGTCGAATGTTGGTGGCTCTGGGTGAGACCTACGAAAAGCTGGATAAGGGAGACAACGCCCTCAAGTGCTACCAGAAGGCTTACAACGTGGGTGACATCGAGGGCGTGGCCTTGTATAACCTGGCTCGTCTGTACGAGCGGCGGGAGGAAATTGAAAAGGCTATTCCGGCGTTCCTTCGCTACTGCTCGGACGAAAAAGCCGTTGCAGATAAAAGTTCCCTTTGTCACGCCTACCTAACGTTGGGCAGCTTCTACGAAAAACACGAGCAATTCGACAAGGCATCGCACTTCGCATACAAATGCTTGGAATACGAAGAGTCCAAACGCGAGGCCGAAGCGTTGTTGAAGACCATCGCTAACAAGAGGTCGGAAAAGGCAGCCAACGCAGCTGCGGCTGCTAAAGAAACGCCTTCCACGTCGGGTAAGGAGAAAACCACCGATATGGATCTGGAGGAGGTGGAGATGGACGAAAGTAATGTTGGCCGGATGGTGCATATGGTGATGTCTCAGGATGACATGCTGGTGGAGAATGATGAACCGGAGTTCCAGTTGGAGCAGGGAGTGGATGATATTTCTGCTCTGTCGATTATAATGGAGCACGGTTCCGATGGGAACGAATAAAGTGCTAATCTAATTGAAGGTATGTTTTGTCCGCAAACTATGTGAAGAATTCATTTTTTTCCGAAACTTCTTGATATAATCTAATTTTGTCGGTACATAAAGATTTTTCAGCTCTTCGGGCTTGTGTTAAGTTAATCAACAATTTTGAGGAGGTATACGACTGGGAGGAAATGTTGAACTGTTGTGGCTTCCTCAGTCTACCTAAGAGCATTGAAACGGCTAGTTTGGCATAGCCCGCCGTTTCGGTCCCGTGTATTGGACCTTTTTCAAGGGATAAGCAGTCAACTGTCTCTCGTTATGCGGTTTTTGAATGCAGTTTGAGAGTTGGAGCTTCTTGTAAGACAACCTAAAGCTTCGATTTACGCGACCTGGAATTTTTAGTAAGGGAAAGTCAGGCAATTTGATTTTCAAAATTGAGTCAACACCTTGTGTTAACGTTTTCTAGGTCATCCAGAACTTCCGCAAGTAAAGGCCTTAATCTACTAGCGTAATTAATTAATTGCTTTTACATTACTTATACGGTGTAACATCATGCAGATTTATGGAGCACGGTTATACAGAGAAGTTATTTTCAAAGATGTTCTAGGTAATCTAAGATCTTTCGCGAGTAAAGGCCTTAGGATCAATAAGCATAATCAATGGACTCTTTCAATTCTTTACCAATGCGAGAACTCAATAGTAAGTCCGAAGTTGACCAAAGTTCCAAGCTATCGTAGTCGCAGTTGACAAGCGGAAATCCTGAAGGATGTTGCACCGCATCAGTAATGAAACAACAATGCATTGATTACCCTTGGAGATCCTAAGGGCTTTATTCACGGAAGTTCTTGGGAAACCTAGAACATCTTTGGCAATTAGTTCATTACACAATTCTCCATGGACCTGTAGGATGTTGCACAGCATCAGTAATATAATGGAAATCCATAGATTGCCCTAGTAGATCTTCTTAAGGCCCCTACTCGCGGAAGTTTTTGGAGGACTTGGAATATCTTTGGAGATTTGTTCTCTTCAGTTCAATGCTCCATGATCTTGTGTGATCTTGCATCCTATAAGTAGGGTGGGGCGGGGCAAGATGGGTCACCTAAGGATGGATCACCATAACTTTGTAAATACAAATCGTATTGGTTTGTATTCGTCCGCTACTCTTTTAGCTATGCTAAAAGTCGATAAAAAGTTCATTAAATACCAAATATGATGTTAAAAAAGCAGTTTTAAAAAGTGATCGATTTTGCGCCTTGAAAAAAGTGCGGGGCAAGATGGGTCACCTTCTAAGTAATTCACATTTTCTCAACGAAAACGTCAAAAAATAAGATTTGTTCCGCATTCATATATGCTCCATATCCATACTGAGTAAACCAGAGCTACTAGTAAACATTTTATAAATTTATTTGGAATATAAAAAAAACTTTACAATTTGAGTGGTCCTAGGGCGACTTGAAAATCGATGTTTTCACTAAAAAAATATCATATTTTTATGTAATAATTTTGAGCATTCATTCCGCTTGATTGAAGTCATTTATGAGATATTCTTATAATAAAAATAAATAACTTTTGAATGCTTCAAAAATACGTTCAAAATTGAAGGTGACCCATCTTGCCCCGCGACCGTTTATTTGGAGATTATATGGAATGTATCCCATAAGAAAAATGGCTAAAAACCATTTTATTTTTTATTTCTAATGAGAGTGAATATTTTTTTAATCAATGCCCCATTCTTTTGTATATTCATGCTGGTCATCTAACAAAATTATTAACATAATCAAAACATGAGTAATGCGCCCGAAAATAACACTGACCCATCTTGCCCCGCCCCACCCTAATGTTAGAACAATCCATTGATTACGCTAGTTGATCTAAGGCTTTTACTCATGAAAGTTCTTGGAGGACCTAGAAGATCTTTGACAATTATTTCTCAACGGAACTATGCTCCCTGGACCTGTAGGACGCTATATACTGTATCTGGTAATGTGACAACAAACTATCGATAACGCTTGTAGATCTTCAGGTATATACTAGTGGAAGTTCTTGGAAACCGTCGACTGTCTTTGAAAATTATTTCTTTACAGAACTATGCTCCCTAGACCTGTAGGACGCTATACTGTATCAGTAATGTGGCAATAGTCCAACGATAACGCTTGTAGATCTTCAGGTGTTTATTCGTGGAAGCCTTGGAAGATCTATAACACTTTTGGATATTAGTTCTTTACAGAAAAATGGTTCTTGGATCTGCAGGATGTTGCATCGTATCAGTCATGCAAAAATAATTCATTGATTACGCTTGTAGATTCTAAGGCCTTTACTCGTGGGGGTTCTTGGAGGACCTAGATCATCTTTAGAAAGTAGTTCTAGAATCATGATCCATGGACCTGTAGAATGTTGCACCGTATCAGTCATGTAAGAACAATCCATTGATTACGCTTCTAGATCTTAAGGCCTTAATTCGCAGATATTCATGAGACCAAGCATATCTTTGGAAATAATTTCACTTCAGCACAATGCTCAATGGACCCGTAGGTTGTAACACTGCATCAGTAATGTGACAACAAACCATTAATAACGCTTGTAGACCTTCAGGTCTTTACTCGTGGAAGTTCTTGGAGCACCTAGAACATCTAGAACCAAAGCTTTGGAAATTAGTTCCTCACAGAAAAATGGTTCATGGACCTGTAGGATGTTACAGTGTATCAGTAATGTAACAACAAACCATTGATTACGCTTGTAGATCTTAAGGCCTTTACTCGTGGGAGTTCCTGGAGGTCCTAGATTATCTTTGCAAAGTAGTTCTCTACAGAACCATGCTCATGTATCTGTAGCATGTTGCATCGTATCAGTCATGTAAGAATACCTAATCCATTGAGTACGCCTGTAGATCTAAGGGGCTTAACTAGCGGAAGTTCATGGAAGGCTTAGCATATCTTTAGAAATGAATACTCGTCAATACCATGTTTAATGGACCTCTGTGATGTTACAACGCATCGGTAATGTAGCATTGCCTATGTTTGTAGACCTTCAGGCCTTTACTTGCGGAAGTTCTTGGAGATCAAAATTGGAGGTCATGTTTGATAATTATTCATTTACAGAACATTGCTCCATAGACCTGTAGGATGCTGCACAGTATCCGTATTGTAACAACAATCAATCTATTACGCTCGTAGATATTAAAGCCTTTACTCGCGAAAGTTCTTGGGTGTCCTGGAACATCTAACTCTACACCACCTTGCTCCACGGAACTGTGGGGTGTTGACAGATTGTTACAACGTAATACTAAAATATAGGGTGGGACGGGGCAAGGTGGGTCACCTAAGGATGGATCACCATAACTTTGTAAATACAAATCGTATTGGTTTGTATTCGTCCGCTACTCTTAAATACACTAGTTAGCTATACTAAAAGACGATAAAAAGTTCATTAAATACAAAATATGATGTTAAACAAGCAGTTTTAAAAAGTGATCGATTTTGCGCCGTGAAAAAAGTGCGGGGCAAGATGGGCCCCTTTTTAAGTAATTCACATTTTCTCAACGAAAAACGTCAAAATATAAGATTTATTCCGCATTCATATTTGCTCCATATCCATACTGAGTAAACAAGAGCTACTAGTAAACATTTTAAAAATTTATTTCGAATATAAAAAAAATTACGATTTGAGTGGTCCTAAGGCGACTTGAAAATCGATGTTTTCACTAAAAAATTATCATAATTTTATGTTATAATTTTGAGCGTTCATTCCGCTTGATTGAAGTCATTTATAAGATAGTCTTGTAATAAAAAATAAATTACTTTTGAATGCTCCAAAAATACGTTCAAAATTGAAGGTGACCCATCTTGCCCCGCGGCCGTTTATATGGAGATTATATGGAATGTATCGCATAAGAAAAATGGCTAAAAACCATTTTATTTTTTATTTCCAATGAGTGTGAATAATTTTTCAATCAATGCCCCAAAATTTTGTATATTCATGCTGGTCATCTAACAAAATTACTAACATAATCAAAACATGAGAAATGTGCCCGAAAATCGCACTGACCTATCTTGCCCCGCGACCCATCTTGCCCCGCCCCACCCTACGGGCCGCACCAACAAGTGGTGCGGCCCACTATCTTCTTTTCATTCCAGATCCACCCAGAAGTATACGCGCTGAAGGGGGTCACCGGCTTTGGTTGCGGCTTGCTGGATTGGCAGAGATTGGCCGGAGATTGGCAGATTTAAGGATAATAGTTTAATAGGGAGTTAGCCATCAGAGTGGATTAGAAAGAGTTGGCGCCTTCAATACACCATCACTAACACTCTAATGCTTACACTCACGCATGCATCTACAACTAGCTGTAAAATACCAGTGGGCTGGACAATGGTGCCTATCCAACAGATAGGTGGGCTGTTTGGCTTAGCTACATGACCTGGTCCGGCAAGCACATAAGCATCAATTGGTAGACGTATTGCCTAGTGAAAAGACAACGCAGATGGGCAAATGCCGAGGATGCGTTGATAATACATGCAGAATAGCAAAAATAGAATACATATTCAGTAGTTTCTGTCTCCGATCACATCGACGCCATCGGCGCAGACTCTCAGCATACTTCCACCTCCGGCGCCCACTGCCACTATCTCTTTTGGGTCTCTGTTTTGCTCCAGTCATTCGGCTGTCGCTGTTTTGATCTTCGATTCGTCGAAGTTCTTTGTTGTGTTATCGACGTTATCTTTGCGTTTATGACAGTAGTGTGTTAAATAATATCGCGGATATTCCAAGAAAAAAAAATATTCTTCGAAGAACTTGCTTTAATAATACAGTGATAAAACCTAGGTCCAGTGGCCACGTCTAGTGAAAACCGAAAACAATAGTGAGGAAGTGAAATTTGGGTGGAAAGTGCACATCGCTCGGTGCAAATCGCCGAGCCGCATACGTAAATAAAATTAGAACGCAAATTCACACGCATCGAAAACACCAATAACAACAGCGCGCAACGATTGCGGGAAAATTGGCTTCTGCTAGGCTAAAAATAGTCCATATTCTTCCACAGTCTGCGGTCAGTCGTCGTCAGTGGGAAAGTTGCGGCGATTTCGTCATTATACCGTAAAAGAGTTATCCCGGCCCGGAAATATTGACGGTGGCGGCGGCCATATCTTCGGGTAATTTTCACGGAATTGTATGTGACGGACGACGGAGAACGACCCGAAAGTGATCGGCGATGATGATGGCACAGAACGAGGATCCTCCCTTCATCGGGGATTGGCACCGTGAGAAGAAATTGGGGAGTGGCGGATTTGGTTTCGTTACACTATGGAAAAATCACAAAACCAATGAGATGGTTGGTAAGTGTTGGTAGATTATAGAAAATTTAATTCCGGAATGAATATCTTTGAAACTTTGAAAAATCGAAAATGTTACACCTTTAGAAAGCATGCCTAGTAATGTTCCTTAAGGACTGCGGGAATTCTTTCAGCAAAAGCTTGAAATTTGTGGGAAAAATTTGGACGACTGAATATGTATGAGAAAAAGTGACTCATTTAATCCTTGACTGTTAATGATACTGTTATCGTCGGAATTTATTTGTTTTCACAATAGAGATTAGGATAATCGTTCCTTTCGTTGTGGGAGTATTTACATAGTGTTGTGATAATGGCACTTTTTGACTGAAATGTTACCAAAAGGCATTTTTAGTAGATGTGTTATGCATAAATTATGAGATTGAACCTTTTTCTGTACTTAAGATATGCCCAAAAACCTATTTAACAAAATATTTTCCTTTTTTGCTGCTATGTTCCTATTGTTGCGGTAGTGTTCCTATCTTCAAAATCCTATATGAATTCAATGGCGTATACCTGCCGCTACATTAGGAATCAAAATTATTTAAATTTACCTCCATAATAGGAACAGTGTGCCTAATGTTTTGGCAAGCGATTTATTATCAAAAACAGAGATAAATGATAGTTTTCATATTTTTCCAAACAAATGTGGATGGAAAACTACCGACTAACATTTTGAAACTCTTCATTAGGTGGTAGGTACGATCATATTTTAAAATGAATTTACATTATTATCACAACGATGAGCACACTTACCATATATCACATTACAGGAATTCTTCGATATAACGTACCCTAGATATAGTGTACCCTCGATATAGCGAATTCGACATAACGTACATTTTGCTTCGATATAACGTACAACATGGAAAAAATTCATTTTTTTCAATAATAAACACCAGATAATCTACGAAATCACTCAAATCAATGTACATATTCACCCTCATTCTTGTTTTCGATCGAATCCACTTTCGAACGAAAATCGTTCGCATTCTCGTTTACGCCAGCAAAATCAAATGACCTAGGTACTGATTCGATCGAACCAAAAACGTTCGAAAGTGGATACGTCCGTAAACAAGAATGAGGGTGATTGTTGCAGCATTAGCCTTGCTACCCATAATCAGCGCAAATTGAGAAAAAAATATTCAGGATGGCCACAGACTCGGTAAATTCGGGAAATGCGGGAAAAAGTCGGGAATTGAAATCCATCGGCAAATATGCGGGAATAAGTCGGGAATTTTGTTTATGATCGGGAATTTTCAAAATGATGTGTAGCGCCTCCAGAATGTAAACTCAACCCTAGATTTAGCACTTGACTCACTTTAAATCCAGATTCATACCCAGTTTCAGAAGTTTCACTTAGGAATCTCAAAAACCAAATGATTGACATAATTTCAGAGATTCTGTCCTGTTTTTTTCTGTAGCAGTTCCTTGTAATAGTTAAGCCTGGAACACGTAGCGTCCGTTCCGTCGAGGTTTGAGTTTTTTTGACAGTTTCCCCATGGCAAATCTGTCAAATTACATACTGTCACGCACACGCAAACGTATGCATTGTGTGGGGCACTTTAGTTTTTTTTTGCCGAAATATCTGGCTGAGCTTTGGGACAAGTTTCAATTAATGTTTTCATTGAAACTTCAAAATTAAATTTGCTAGTGAAGGACTTCCTGAAATTATTGCTTTGCAGGAGTATTTCACGGTATTTCTAGAAATTTCTTAATGAGTTCATAGAAAAGCTTCCTGCAATCACCAAAGTCATCATACTAACAGTTTCGTATTGTGACCTTTTTTATTTTTTTGAACAATTTCTAAAAACATTGAAAATTCAGTCATCACGGAAGAATTTCTGGTGGACTTTTCATGGAATCATGAATTGATGACGAAATTCTGGGAGGAACTCTTATAGTGATTTCTGCGTAACGATTTGTAGAATTACTGGATTAATTTATAAATAAATACCTAGAATCCTTGCAATTCATGACATTAAAACGGAAGCGAAATTGCAAGTTGATAACCAGAAGACATGATTCTCTAGATTTTTTTTATGAAATCTTTTAATGTATGGCCTGCTAACTTAAAGAATTCCTGGCGTTACCAATGGTAAACATGAAAAGCATCTTGCACGAATTCCTTAGGGCAAACATATGAACATAAGAGTATGTATAAGAGTTTTTAACCATAGTTCCTAATGCAAATCGGAGAAATTGCTCTATGTGCTTCTTGGGGTTCTTCGGGGTTTGCTGACAAAACATTGTTCTGAAATTTTGAATATCAAAAGAAAGAAAAAAAAACATCTTATACCTACTCATGATGATTTTTTTTTTGCGTTAGCCTGGGTTAACCCAATGGTCTGAATGCTACTCAAAACCGGTACTAAATCTCATTTGAAATCGTAAATTCATTTTCATATCCTAGAGAAATTAGAGTAAAATTGGACAAATTCCTTTAAAAAAAAAACCCAAATTAATCCACCTAGTGGTGATAGTGCCTTTCTCGTCGTATATGTTCTCACGACCTTTCCGTCGACGTAAGTCAAAGTGTTCCTGAATCCTAATATTTTTTAAGAACAGTAAGCATTTTATCAAAGCCATCATTTAAATGACTTAAAACCTATTGATGGCACATAAATAGTCCGACGTTATGTTCAACGTACATATAAGTAGAGCTGAATAATATCAGATTCCTCAGTTGACTGCTTGAGCACCTTCACTAACACTGGGGGCTGATCAATATCAACACGATACTAACAAGCTAAGATATAACTTTTTACACAATAACAGATCACTTTGCGGTCTTCGATAAAGTTTTTTCTGCAAATTCTAGGTTATATTTGATTGACCGTTGAAAACAAGAGCGTAGTGAGTATAGTGAGACGTCTGTTTGTATATGGGTTTAATTTGTCAAGATTTTGTTCTCTTACACATATTTATCGCTTGCATTGATTTTATTTATTTTTGTAGCTCCGGCGAAGCACCAAACACTGGTTGTACAATCCTACCGGTAGTCTCTAATGTGGTATGAGCTTATTTTCTAGTTAACCGTTCCTCAGGCTATTAAAAAGTGTGTGTTTCGATGCGGTACTGGAACAGGTTCCGGAGCACCACCGGGTCTACCAAATATAGTCTGAGACTATTTCATTGCTAACGTTCATTAGGTTACCTAAAAAACACGATTTGATTTATCTTATGAATGGGTACAGATCACTTTTACATTTGACCACTTCCAGTGGGACACCCAGAACTGGTTTCGGGACACCGGTTATCTAAAATATGATCTGAAGTTATGTTCTTACGAATCGATCATCGTGTTATCAAAAAAGGGTCTCCAGTTGGCCTACTGGTTAAGGCTATGGATCGCCAATCCGGGAACGGCGGGTTCGATTCCCGTTCCGGTCGGGAAAATTTTCAGGACTTCCTGGGCATAGTGTATTATTGTACTTGCCTCACAATGTACAAATTCATGCAATGGCAGGCAAAGAAACCCCTTCAATTAATAACTGTGGAAGTGCTCTAAAGAACATTAAGTTGAAGAGAGGCAGGCCAAGTTCCAATGCGAACGTCAAGCCATAAAGAAGAAGAAATGATCACAAAAGCTGCTATTTGATGAACTGTCAAACCCCGTGTATTCATCACTATTTAATACGACACTTTTTAATTTGTACCCCGCTCATTCGGCATTTGTCGAATTAAAAAATGATCAAATGTCACAGTGTAATACACTGTAAATACGAATGATCCGATATTGTGGTGTTACTCACACCCGCAGCGGCTCCTCGTCCATCTGCTACTTCCGAAAGTTCAAATTTGGTGCTTTCCGACACCTGATCCGTATGGTGATCAACCGCAGTGAACCTCGGAAGCCAACAATCGTTAAATGAACAAGCTATCAATTCGTACCACCACAATATCTGTAAGATTTGTGTTCAAAATCATACAATCTAAACAAAACTAAAATAGAGTTAGTTAATCGAATTGAAAGTTTACGCAGGTAATTTGACAGCAATAATTGTCGAATTTCACATTTTACCACTTTCGGTTCACATTTAACCACTTATCGATTGTCCCTGATGTGGTCTTAGACTAGTTTCATGCAAATTGTTAATCAGTTTTTCTAAGAAGTCTCAAATTGATGTAATGCATGTATGGGTTTGGTTCATTTGTGCATTTCGCTAGTTCCGGCGAGGCACTCGAATCTGGTTCCGGAACACTACCGGTAAATGTGGCCTGAAACTATTTTCTTGCTGATCGTTCTTCGCGTTATCGAAGATGCCGTTATTGAAGGACAAACGTCTTGAAATCCCGCTTCAAAAGTGCATCTGAACTTCAGACTATGATTTTTTATTTTTTTGTTAACCGTTCATCAGGTTACCTAAAAAGTCATTTAAGGCGAAATTAGATCCATTTCCTCACTCTTTGGTTTTTGATTTTTTTCATAAAATAACGAAGCAATATTTTCAAAATCGGTTTTCGTACACATGTAGAGTATGGATCAAGGTATCCCCTGATTTTTTTTCGTGGTGGAAAATGTTTTTCGTTTTTTCAAAAACCATTTTTGAATAAAATTTCACAAAAAATGGTTTCTGCAAAAATGGAAAACTTTTTCCACCACAAAAAAAAATTCAGAAGATACCTTGATCCATGCTCTATATTTGCACGAAAACCGATTTCGAAAATATTGCTTCGTTATTTAATAAAAATCAAAAACCAAAAAAATGAGGAAATGCTTCCAGTTTTGCCTTAATGTGTCGAATTTATGGGTTTGGTTCTCCTTTACATTAGACCACTTCCTATGGGCAACCATAATCGGTTACGGAACACTACTGGTTGTCCCCAATATGGCCGGATTTTTTTTGCCAAATCAAAATACCTTAAAATCCACGATTTGATGTATCGCTTGCATGGGTTTCGTTCGCTTTTATATTTGGCCATTTCCGGCGGGACACCCGGAACCGGTTCCGGACCACTACCGATTCAGATATGTTCTGAAAATATTTCCTTGCTTACTGTGCATCAGGATAACAAAAAAACCCACTGTTTGATATGTCGCATGGATGGGCTTGGTTAACTTTTATACTTTGCCACCTCCGGCGGGACATTTGGTACCGGTTCCGATATGGTCTGAGAATGGTTTCTTGCTTACTGCTCATCAGGTTACCGAAAAAGCTGCAGTTTGATATGTCGCATGCATGGTATTAGTTCAATTTTATATTGGCCACTTCCAACGAGACACCCGGAACCGGTTCCAGAACACAACCGGTTCAGATATGGTCTGTGAATATTATCCTGCTTACTGTACATCAGGATATCAAAAAAGCCACTATTTGATATGTCGCATGCATGGGTTTGGTTATTTTTTATACTTGGCCACCTCCGGCGGGACATTTGGAACCGAACAGTACCGGTTCCGATATGGTCTGAGAAAGTTTTCCTGCTTACTGTTCATCGCGTTATCGAGAAAGCCGTGGTTTGATATGTCGCATGCATGGGTTTAGTTCACTTTTATGTTTGGCCACTTCCGGCGGAACACACGGAACCGGTTCCGGGACACTACCGGTTGAGATATGGTCTGAGACTATTTTTCTGCTTATCATTCATCAAGTTATAGAAAATGCCGCAGTTTGATGTGCCGCATGGATGGGTTTGTAGCGTTTTCAAATCTGGCCCCTTCCTGGGGTACCGGTCCGGAACACCTAAATGGCCGTAACTACGGAACGGCTGGACCGATCTGAACCATTTTCAATAGGAAACAATGGGACCAGATTCCGCGTCGAATGAACTGTCGGTCATTAAAATCGGTTGAGGTTTACTGCTAAAAAGTGATGTGAGTTTTTTTGTACACATACACACATACACACACACATACATACACACACACATACATACACACACACATACATACACACACACATACATACACACACACACACAGACATCACCTCAATTCGTCGAGCTGAGTCGATTGGTATATAAGACTTGACCCCTCCGGAGGCTCTATCAAATTTTCGTTTTTGGAGTGAACGTATAGCCTTTCGGTACACCTTGGTGCACGAGAAAGGCAAAAATTAAGATAGAGAATTGCAAAATATACCATTATTGAGTTATTGAAAATAGAACGATATCAAAATTAGTTATTCCCTAGTCATCCAAAAGAAGGGTATATCAAGTTGTTTATTCCAATAACAAAATGAAAAGTTATATATATTTTTTTTATTCTTTATTAAAGTGATTTTCCTCCGTAGGAGGGTTCATTACTACCTTTATAAGTTTTTTGGATGGAAAATAATTGCAAACAAATATCAAAATGATCCGAGATGAACCAGCCCTGGGCTGAAAACCTCGTTAATAAAGATAATAATAAAAAAATATCAAAATTTACCATTAGAATAACCAAAATTCAATTTTTGTCATTATGTTGTTCTTGATAAGTGCCAAAACTGCGAGTTCATCAAACTCGCAAAAGGTCAACAATATCTACCCAATTGCAAAATTTGTTATGATAGCAAAATAAGACATTCAGTAGTTATTCTTCCAAATTTTAAAATGACAAGCGAATGGAATATTTTGTTATGATATCATATTATGCTATTCACATGTTGTTTTAAGCTCTTCATGAAGAACTCATGAATGACAAAATAAGTTATGACAATAAAATTTGTTATTCTTTTGTTTTTGGTTTGCCATTCACCTCTACCCGGGCAGAGAATGGAGTGAATGGAGATGCATCGTTCCTCGCATCGTTCTACAAAAAGACGTGAAGCGGATGGATGCCTTATGTTCATCGAATCGTCATTCTCAAGTCACTGCAATCATCTGCTCTCAAGCAGTCACATGCTGGTCATCCTGGAATGCAAAAAATGAAATATCTAGCAAGAAGTTGAGTGTTTTGGCCAAATATGGATGCAGCTATTGTAGACAATATCCGGAGATGAGATGTGGTAATTGTGCAACCGCATTGAAAGCTGCCATGAAAACAATTCTCGTCATGGCCAATTTCGTCCATATGCTGTACTCATCTTCATATGGATTATGCTGGACTAGTTAAGTTAATAGTTAAATGGAAACTGTTCCTCGTCATCGTCAACGCGTACTCAAAATGACCAGAAACTTTTGCAACTAGTAACTCGATAATAATGATTAAGAAGCTGAAGCAATGTGTCTCCTGAGTCCTGACTTAGGGTGTCCAAAAATCGAAAAATCGTTATTGTTCCTTGTCGCCTTCTCCCAAAATTTGAACTGATTGAAAATTGAGACTGTACAAGCTATCAAATTTTATTTGAAAATTACTATAGAAAAACATTGTTTGCTATTCAATTGTCCGTAGCATTTTCAAAATTGTATAAACGGGTTAGTAGAATCAAGGCAACTCCTAGCGATAACTAAAGGGTGAGTCGTTAATTATTGTGCCACCCTACCTTCAACTGATTCGCAAATTGTCTACAGTTAACAAAATGGAACCAAATTTTTAGAGTAGTTTAGTATATGTATGTATTTCAACTCTATGGTATAGGTTTAAATTTAGGATGCGTTTTAGTGAAATTCACGACATTTTCAATTAACGTCCTCCATGTGGACATGTTCAGGCTCCACTTGAAACAAATAATCAAAGCTCTCTGGTTTGTTTATGCGCATCGTGCCTGGTTTTCTCCCAGCTCAAAGCTTATGTTTCACTGACATCCGTTCCTGAAACCTATTGACGAACATTAAGATGATCCGATAATGTATAATTATTAATTGTTCCAAGACGCAATACCATGATTTTTGATTTTAGCATGTGATTGTACAACATCTTTTTTAGAACTGTTAACTAAATTTTTTCTATATCGACCGAAATCTCAATGACAACTGCTCAATTCATTACATGTAAACAATAGACTATAAGGAGAAACTGTGCAAAATTTGATTGATTTTGGTGAAGTAGGAAAAAAGTTACGTTAGTTTGAAAATGGCACAATAATTATCGACTCACCCTTTACGTGCATGTTCGTGCGCAGATTGTTCGTTCTTTAATCTTAACTAATACAAACCGATTTAAACACCCTTAAAAACATTGATAACAAAAGTTTCAAAGTTATTCGATTCTAGTAATAAAATAGACTTTTTAAAATTCGCCCTTATCCTGGAACAAAATTTGTTTAATATTTTTTAATTTTTAATTAATTTTAATTAATTTAATTTTAATTAATTTTAATTAATTTAATTTTTAATTATTTAATAATCAATATTCCTCGTCTATTTTTTGCCAGCTATTAAAAAATGCCACATCCTGCTCGATAAGAGCGAGATGACCGACAAGAACTGTGAACGCTGGTGCAACGAGGTATCGCTGATGACGAACAAGGTACGCAACGAGAACATCGTTCGCACGGTTCAGGTTCAACCGGAAGCCTTCCTGCAGGAGCTGATCAAGTGTTCGGCGAACAAGCTGCCGATACTTTGTATGGAGTACTGCGAGGGTGGCGATCTGAGACGGGTTCTGAATCGAGTCTCCAGCTGCAGTGGGCTGAAAGAGTTGGAGGTCAGGGAGATTTTGCGATCGCTGAGGAATGCGATTTCCTATTTGCACGGCTTGAAGATCACACACCGGGATATTAAGCCAGAAAATATTGTGCTGAAGCAGGTGGGGGATCGGGTTGTGTACAAGCTGACAGATTTGGGGTATGCGAAAGCGCTGGATAAGCAGAGCTTGAATGCCAGCTTGGTCGGAACGGTTGAGTATATTGCTCCGGATTTAATTTATTGCGATCGGTACAACTGTTCTGTCGATTACTGGTCCATGGGTATCATAGGGTTTGAGATCATTTGTGGCATACGCCCGTTCAGCCCGCATTCGATCGTTGCCAAGTGGATGATGCTTGTTCAGCAAAAGAAGTCCAACCATATCGCTATAACAGAAGATAATCGTGAGAATTACACGTATCACAGTGAAATTTTCCCTGAAAATCACATATCTAGCGTCCTCAAAACTTATCTGGAGAAATGGTTGACCCTTGCCTTGGAGTGGAATCCAAAACAGCGAGGACACGTCTTCCAAATCGGCGACAAGGAAGTCACAGAACAGCAGCTAAAATCCGCCAAAGAACCGCCAAACGGACAACCCGTTCAGGTGCTGAAGATTTTCTCCATGCTAGACCATATTCTGGCCAAGAAAATTCTTACCATTTTCTGTCTGTACGACTGTCGTTTCCTGAGCGTTGAAATCGACGATACAACCAACATGGATACACTATGTTCCGCGATCGCCGCCCAAACCGGAATCGCTCGAGACGCGATCGAGTTCGTTTTGCCATTAGAACAGAAGCTGGACCGTGTAACGGCCACCACCAAGCCGGTCGATCTCTACTTGGACGGATTCTACGACAAACCGATGCTCTTTGTCGTCAAAAAAGGTGCCATCATTCAGGCGGATCTCAAGCCGCAAATCCCCAAGAGCGTAACGGACGTATTCCAGAATATCAAGGTCAAACTGAAGCCCCACATGCTCAGGCAGTTCGTAGCGAATGCGTGGTTCTTTGTGACCAGCGAGCAAAGGGTTTACGCCACGGCACTGGACGGAATCAAGAACTACGGACTGATGTTGAACGAGGAGATTGTCAAGGGCAGGGAAGATGTGGTCCGGCTGAATAAGGTGTCGTACGGAATCAGCGGCGGTTTGGAGTATCACAAACTGTCGTTGAACCACGCCAAGGAGAAGGCGATGAGCAATCAGGTGAGAAATTCTTAGGCCATAGGCAGTTCATAAATTACAATTTTAATCGAATTCCGTAGAATAAGCTGATGTAGATGGAACTTCCTAATCTAATTTTGCTTCCCTCATTTCAGTTATCGCCTGACACCATCCAGCAGTGCTTCGCCGTACTGGAGGAACGTTGTGTCCGAATGGAGGCCACCGTCGGCAAGCTAGCGGAAGTGGCGGACAAGATAACCACCAGATACGAATCGGTGCTGAAGCGAAGTCGCGAAGCCGTATCCCACCCGTTGCTGCGCGCCTCGGACCAGCAGGATCATTTCAATCTGAAAAGTTTGGACAGTCGGTTCGAAATCGCCCGGGTGCAGATTCTGGAGAAAAACACCCACGAGAAGTCGCACATCGATATGCTGCAGGCGGTCTACGAGTGCCTGAAGAAGCGCGACATTCTGCTGAGGGACTACAGTTTCAAAGAGTTGCAACAGTGAGTATTAGGTTTTATGTTTTCATCACTGTGTAGTCACTTTTCCGCAACCTGTATGCAATCTATTTTCATAAATTTACCGTTAAGTTACCTGCCCTGCGGAATTTCATCCAGTCGATTAAAGATAACTTAAACAATTTCAGGCAGCTGATTGACATCCGTCGCGAAATGCAAGAGATTAGAAAAGCCCTGGACAAGGCACAGGAGCACGCGGAAAAGTTCAAGAAGGACTTGGCCAAGATGATTGTGGAGCATAACAACACCGTGTGGAGCTTGCTGAGTCAGAGTTCCTCAGTGAACAACGCAACATGCAACGGAAATGGTTCAATCATTCCCGACATTGACCGAATAATGGGTTCCGGCAGTGGAACCGTTGTTAATGGGGATTTGCCGGGTGCTCCGCAGTTCGTGGTGGGAGGTACGGTTTCCTCGTTGCCGAATTCATTGGGAGGCGAGCCTATCAGCAAGAGTTTACTCTGCTTTGGCGAGGGACCGGACGTCATGTCGTTGATCACGGCTAATGAGTCATTGATTATGACGTAAGAATAGTTCAATTTATTGATCTAACATTCTGAATAACATCTATCTTTTCATGTTTTTAGTACCGACGGTCTTATAAACGACGCATTCGAGTGGATGAAGTGAATCATGTATATCACATAGCCATATAATGCAACGTAGTCAATTTGAAAAGGTGCCTCCCTGAATGGATCGTTTTACTTACGGACATTTGAATGTGATACGTCATTGGCCGAAATCGGATCAAGCATTTTCATCAGCATTCAAGCACAACTTTCGTAACAATTCATGATTAGTTTTAATGTTTAATGTTTATTACTACCTATATTTACATGGAAGTATAATAAATCTAACTGAAGTCTTATGCCAAATAGTCTAGGAACTTACTTATCTTTTCTATCCCAGGTGCTCAAGTACCTCATCAGATCCGACAGCCCGTCGAATTCGGTTCTACTCCTGGGTGGGTCATTCTTCGGAATCTTTGGGAAGATGTTTCCAATTGATTCGCGGAATTCTTTCATCTGAAATGATATGTGTATTAAATTGTGCTTGGAATCACACTACGTTCGAGCATAGGTGAATGTCACCATTCGAGAAACTAGGTACTCACATTCGTAGCTCCCGTGAGCTTCCAGATACCGTAGCAAATGGTACCGGTTCCGAGGAAGGCATACAGCGTCCCCCACCCGAGGGCTCGCATCGCCAAACTGGCACCGGTTTCCTGCATGGCGATACTGCCCTGGACGCCCCGTTCGAAAAACTGTGGATCGGACTTCTTGGCCGTCATAATTGTTTTGCTGAATCCGGCCACCGCTGCGATGCCCGCTACTCCGGCTAGGAAGGCGGATGCTGAAAAAGAACACAACACATCAATCATTATTTTCAATCTGTAATCGTTTCGGAAATCGTGTTCTGCTTACCTCGATATCGAAATTTCCGCTCCTCGTCGGACATTTCCGGACGCGGAAATGCTGGTTTTGATTCCGTTGGTTGTTCCATGCTTATGTCCTGGTTTCCCTTGCGTGCACCGAGAATCCGTCGCTCCGTCGTTCGTTCCTTTTACATAACCGGACCAAAACAAATCGCTGTCAGATCGGTTCTTATTTACCTTTTATTTACTACAGGTACCGTTAGTTATTTACCGTTGTCCATGTTCATGTGTAGTGGTGCAAGCGTTTCATGCGTTTGAGCGTTTGATAAGCTTTCTTTACTGTCCACGCTATGACTATTTGGCGCTGCTGCTGCTTCAAACGGTGACGCTTGAATCGATCCACTCATCAATGTCGTTGATATTTTTGGGAAAATGACTGTCCTGCACTGAAATAAATTTTGTTGTCGTTTCCACCGAATCCATGGTAGAATTAAGAACTGTACCAACAATTTTCAACCGAATGCAAAATTCTGTTAATTGTACTGAAACATTGTCAATATTACCATGCTTGTATTACTGTTGACTAAAAACATTCTTGGTTCTACTATTTGGACATTGTAATTTCGACCATGTAGACTTGAATGTTGCGCGTCTTAGATAAACATGGTCAAAAATACAATGTCAAAATAGTAACATCAAGAATGTTTTTAGTCAATGGTACTTCACGCATGGTAATATTGACAATGTTTCAGTACAATTAACAGAATTTTGCATTCGGTTGAAAATTGTTGGTACAGTTCTTAATTTTACCATGGATTCGGTGGAAACAACAACAAAATTTATTTCAGTGTGTGCTTCAAACGTTTTTCGTTTTTCTTTGCGTTTGACGTTTCACACTAGCGCCATTTTTCTGCGTGTAAAAAGTTGGTATCAATAAACTGCATGATCATAAGAAAAAATGGATAAAATAGTAAAAAAATATCTCCAATTCGATGAAAAACCAGGCCATCCTAATCGCTCACCATCACCGTTATTGTTCTATACCATTCCACCATTCGGCGAATGGTAAATGGCACTTTAACAATAAAAAATGGTATCTTAACCATAAAATTTTGAGAAAATTTTCATACACTTTTTCGAGAAAAACAAGGCAACTCCAACGGAAGCTAACGATCCCTCCGCATCTGGTGGCAGGAATGAGAAACCTATGAAAAGAGGGGCTCCGCCAAAATTTGCCATAGGTGAATCCGAATGGTCCCCCATTGTAGAGGCGCTGAGTAAGATAGGGAGAAAATCGTTTGTTTACATAAAAATCAACTTTTTTGTCTTCAAAATTTACTCATATTTTGCACCGATAGTTGCTATTTTCCATTGGCAATGGCTTCTAATATCATCATTCTCGGTGCCCACGCCGACAGACATCGGATTGGTCAGCTAACAAAAAGTCCGGGAGATCGCCCGCCGGAGGCATAGCAAGAGCTCCTCAAATTAATCACATAAATTATTCGTAAGTACCTACCGGATCTAAGCGCATCTGAAAGAGAATCAAATTTTCTTTCCGAAAAGTGCTCGTTTGTTTCTCTACGATGCGGGATTCGATACGAAAAAGTGAAAAAAGTGCACTTTTCCTATGCTGCGCCATGGAAAATTTTAGCGGAGCCCCTTTTTTCATAGGGTTCTCATTCCTGCCACCAGATGCGGAAGGATCGTTAGCTTGCGTTGGATTTACCTATTGCGCAGCATAGGTAAACTCAAGGGTAAACTGCACTTTTTTCACTTTTTCATATCGAATTCCGCATCGTAGAGAAACAAACGAGCACTTTTTGAAAAGAAAATCTAATTCTCTTTCAGATGCGCTTAGATCCGGTAGGTACTTACGAACAATTTATGTGATTAATTTGAGGAGCTCTTGCTATGCCAGTCAGTGGTGAATTGAAACATTTCAAGTGGTGAATTAAATTACTATGGGAAATTAACCGATTGCAGCGCCACGCTATTGCCACTTGTGTTGCCGATTTCAAATGGCCGTTAAATTCCTTACACAGTTTCGGAACTGGACTTGGATCACAGAGAACAGACGTCTATCTTTGCTTTCTGCCTTGTGTAAAACTTTGTAACGGTCATATCAGAGTATGTGGTTATGCTCCCGTTGCGCGGCGCTAGCGTCCCATCACTTACATTGTTGTGTTGTCAAATTTGTTTCCAGTGCTCACCGTTTTAGGCCGTTTGGCGCTCGTATCGCTTTGTGGGCTAGTGCATTTTAACGATGAACACTGCCATCGTGGGGTGAACTCGACTTTATATGTGGGGCAGTCCCCGTTGGTGGCGTTGAGGTACACTTAAAATCTTTACACAAGATTTCGACGTATTTTTGTTCGAGCTTAAATGTCTGTTCTCTGTGCTTGGATGTCTGTTCTCTGTGGTAGCAATTGATCATTTCATAACAGCCGCTTAAGTGATTTTAATGGTCTATTCTGACGAACATCTTTAGATTATCTTATGCTAGGAATCTTTCCAAGCTTATATGAAGTTGCGAACGGCATTCTAAAGCTTGAATTTTGACATTTTATCAAACCAACTTTGATTGAAATGAGTTAAAATTGCAGTTTTATATAGCTTTCCGTTTGTTAGGTAAATATTTGAGATGTTTTAGAATGCGATTCTAGATAAGGGAACGTCCATAAATTACGTCACGCTTTTAGGGGGGAGGGGGGGTTCAGTAAAGTGTGACAATCCATACAAAAATTTCAGAGCTCTAATACAAAAAGTGTGACATAGGGGGGAGGGGGGGTTGAAAATGGGCAATTTTTGCGTGACGTAATTTATGGACGCTCCCTAATCAAGTTTAGTACCCGGTCTGAAACCCCTTATCACCTTTGTCACTGAAACCATTTAGTATTAATTTTGGTAATAATATAGATTGAAACCTTTCATATTGGCATATTGGTAGTTTTAAATGGGTAATTTGTATTTGTTTAGGAGTGGTTTCCTCAGACTGACCAAAACTGGTGAACGAACGCTACTACACGCTATGTCTGAACCAGCCTCGGAACCAGCAGATTATAAAAATTGAATGTACATCGTGGTTCTTTCCATAAAACATCAGTATTCAAGCTATATTTTCATTTGCAGACATTTTGTATGGGAGAGAAATTGACCGCAAATGAGGATTTCAAGCAAATTTGTATGAAAAACAATCAAAAAGATGGAAAAATCAAAATTTCCACGATAGAATATTTTGAAACCTTCTGCAAATGAAAATATAGCTTGAATACTGATGTTTTATGGAAAGAACCACGATGTACATTCAATTTTTATAATCTGCTGGTTCAGACATAGCGTGTACTAATGTGCAAAAGTAGCATACTTATGACAATTTATATGTCCTACTTAGTTTGAAATATGTACTCGAAAATATTTCTATCAAATATCATAGCGTGATAAAATCGAAAAAAATACCGTGCTTGAATCGAGCGTGATATAATGGAGCGTGATTAAATAGAACCGTGACAAATGATGAAATTGTAGAGAAAATTAAATATTATGTTTTATCAGATATGAAATTTGGCGACCTGTGTACTTTCAAGTGGTTTGAAAATTTTGATTGTCTTCAGCTTTTGAAACATAGATTGATTAACGTCAAATGGACGAACATGAGGTTTGAAGTTGAAAAAACCCTTTCGCATTTTTTCCTGCTGCATAGTGTATTTATGAGTTACCGCCCTGATAAAAATTTCCAATAGAATCACCATAAACTACCATTAAATAATGATAAATTTGACTGTTCAACAACAAATTATATTGTGTACTTATTTTCCTGCTGAAAATGCTCTACTGAAACTACAATACGTTAACAAAATCTATGGCACTAGAGATTTCAATAATAAAAACACTATAAATTGTATGGTAGTTGACTCAATTTTTCTCCAGAAAATTTGGATTTTTTTTATGGTAAAGATACATAACAACCCCCATTTTCTATTGTAAAAGTGACATTTACAATACATGCTATGGTGGAAAACAATAGAGTCTGTTGTTACTCTATCGTTTTAAACAATTGAATTAATGGAAACTACCATTCATTTCAGCGTATTGTAACAATACATTCTGTTGTATCTCTATGATCTTTTTTATCAGGGAGTGGAAAATCTGGCCAAAAAGGCGTCAAAACGTTGTAACGTCATGGTAGAATGTGTCATAATCCCTTAAGAGAATTGCCTCATTCCCGTCCGTAACCAAAGCACAGAGATTTGGAGCTAATCATTGACTCTAAGACAGGATTGACACAATCCTTCAACGGCTGGCAGCTTGCGACAGCTGAGGGATAGGAAAGGAACATTAGTTGGGCAGCTAAGAAAGCTATATGCAGAGATCTCTACGTGAATACCCACGTCTTTACAGCTGTGGCAATATGGGCCCTTGATGATCAAGGCTAAGAAGTCAGTTTCTTGTCTTAAATAATTGTACCTTTATTAATCCACAAAAATACCCATATCATGACTTCCCTCAGATGGAAAAACTAATAATAACCATCTTCATGGTATCATATTAAAAGTTTAATAGGTCATAAAATTAAATCGAGTCCCATTGATATCACCCCCGCGCCGCAATCGTTGACGTCAGCTACCATAGAGTTAGCCCCCTTTCTTCTTTTATTGAACACTTGACGCAACGACGACGAGCAAGTAATGGCAATATGTTCTCGGACACCGAACACGTGTCCTGGCGGCGAGCCAGCAGCGAAAGCATCCTTTTTCCGACCTACCCTCGGTTCTCGGTTATGTTTGATTTGCATTTCATCTTTGCTGATACGAACCCTCCCTGTGCTGTGCTCTGGCCGGAGCAAGCTGAGATGAAAAATGGAAAATGCTATAGGACTAGAAGATAAACCGTCATCGAGCACATACGAACTAGCCGTATGGTCCTTGTCGTTGTCACCGACAACACCGGGTTGTGTTATTAAAAAAAAGTTCAGTTTTATTAGAACCTCCGTCTTCGAAATGGTTTTCCCAAACAGAGCGAAGTTTGTAGTTTTATTATTGCACCTATCATGCATGCTTGAGTACTTGAAGCACCCTCGGGGCTGAATTATCAGCCCATCGTTAGAGACCGAGAATCGTTGCTGGTTTGGTCACTGGAATGTTGTGATTTTAGTTTACGGGTCATTCCGATGTTTTTGAGAGTAAATGCGGTTAAGCATTTCGAAAGGCCTAATTTGCAAAAAAGAGTCTCTTAATTTTCCCTTCTAAGGATGACTATTGTTCCCTTAGTCACACTTGGCCTTCTCCATTTATACCCACATAAACTTGCAAACCATTTTTTTCTTGGAACCCTTCACACACTGCCCACTTAAACTTTCCCCCAAAACTTTTCTGGGAAACCTCTCATACCCTTCTAAAACTCCTATAAAACCTTCATAAAGCGTCCTTAATTATCCTCAAATCCGCTTTTAATCACCCTGACAATCCCCTGAAACACACTCTAACCTCTTTTAACCGTCTTAAATCTACCTTAGATCACCAGTAGAATAGTGTAAGGCTCGAAAATAGTGTAGCAATATTACACTTATCTACGGTACGTCCACATACCTATTGTGACGATACATTTTCCAACTAGATTTGCCATTAACACTGCCACCGCCAGGATATCTGAGAAAAATCGAAAGATAGGGTGTCGTGGTACCATTCCTTTAGGAAGGGGTAACTTTATTGATGTTCACATTACCCTTTTCAAGTGAACCTGTTTTTTGTTTGCTTTTTTAATAAAAATCAGATTAGTGCGAAGCAACAGGATTCGGTTCATGGCACTTAAGGATGATTAGTCACGTATGCAGGTGCATTGTTGATGAAATAAGGTGGTTGGTACCTCTTGATCATGTCTTGGCCCGTCTGATTCAATCAACCTGCTAAAATCGATAAAATTGCTTTGGGATACCTAAATTATTAGGCAATCAGACTGGACTCCAGTCTAGAAATATATTTAAAATTTTCATCATGAAATTATTTTAAAATATCTCCAGGAATAAGAAATTATACAGTTGAGGGGGCGCTTGTTTTTCAAAAAAATGTGCAAACGTGGACTCAAATCACATAAAAAGGGCAATCTAAAAACCGTAAAAAAACAAGCATTTTCCAAAAAAATAAAAATATCGGCTAAATATTGATGACTTTCATAAGTTTTGGTCTTAAAATGCAAAGGTTATTGTGAATGCCGTTGCATATATTTAATTTAACAATCATTCATTTTACAAGCACCTTTACGACAAATTGATTCAGCATGATGCTGAATATCATTTGGATAATTTTCAGGCACAACCTTTGTTCGGGTTTTGTTCATACAAATATGGAGAAACTATAAAGCATAATGTTGTTTACCAACTGAACTGTTTGTTGTTAAATCGTCTTACAACTATATAGTAAAGCTGTTATTCAGCTTTCGCAAAAATGATTAAAAATAAACAAAATTCAAAATTGTTAAATTTCCAAGAGAGTTTATGACAAATATTGTGAAATAATAACTACACATAAATTTACCCAAACCCAGATTCGAACTCAAGACCCGCGAATGCCAGCCGCATGCCTTCCTATCTGTGCCATTCTAGAGATGATGAATTGCAGCGCTCAAATCAAAACATTAACTTTCCGTGGTTTAATTATGATCAGACTTCGACTCCTATTCAGCAGTGGTGAATTAGCACTAGCAGACATTATAATTAACGACTGAACAAAAGATTAATTCAGCTGTTGTTCAGTAAAAAAAACACGTGTTTTTCATCATGTACTCTGAATCGAAGTATTATGAAACGAAAGCGCTTATTTGACTTGTGAAAGACACATTATACAGATACATGTGCTAATTTTTACATGAACTTAACAAGAAACAGACAAAAGTATTGTTTAACTATGTTGTAAAGGAATTACTGCGATTGAATAAAAATCTTATAAAACGCTTGAAAAGTGTTTTAAATTATCATTGTTAATACAAAATACGAAAAGTTGAACATTGGCTACCTTTTAGTTCAGCTATGATTACTATTATAAAGCAACAGTTCAGCATGCATGCTTGTTTGCGGCTGGCGATTATTATCTGGGCGTGGATCATGTTTCTAAGAAGAATTTCTGAAGGGTCCCTGTCAGAATCTCTTAAAAAAGCCATTGAAGATATTTTTTAAAGAAAACGCTTGAAAATCGTGAAAGATTTTCCAAAAGAATTCCTGGAGGGATTTACGATGGAATCTTTGGATGATTTTCAAAAGTTATCCATGGAAGAATATCCGAGGAAATCTATTTAAAGTTTTCTAAAGAAATCTTCTAAAAAATTTCTGGAGTCATTTTTAAATTTTCTGATCATGTCACTTGGATATGCATTCAAATTCCACATTTTTCATATGTACACCATTTGCCTACGATTTTGCCAACCGCCCTTAATCACCCCTAAGTTTTTCAGCAGAACAAAGTAGTTCTCAATATTATAATAATTATATCCGTTACAAACCGAGCAGCAGACATCAATAAAGTGGACCAGCTTTTCAAATTGCCGGCACACTTGTCCAATCTCTTGTTTGTACATTTATTAGTTTTTATTAGAAAAGTCCTCTCCAGCAAGCAGTCAACCGAATCGCAATAAGAACAAATCCAGACAGCAGGGGCTGAATGCACCCTCCTCATCGCATCTATTAAAGTCGAAGAGGGTGTCAATTTCAATCTAAACACTCTCCTGTCTGAGCCTTCTTGTCTGATGTCCCTCCGTTGCTCCGTGGTGCAAATCCTTGAAATCCTCGTCGCCACCAGCCCTGAGGTAGGCTTCTGCTGATGCTGAGGAGTGAAAACTAATATAAAAACCATAAAGCGATTTGTCCTACTGATTATCCTCCGTATCATGGCACCTATTGCTGGAAAGGGGAAAATCAAATATTTGCACCCTTGTCGGCCGGTTCTGAGCACGAATGATGTTTGGTGCGGTTGACGGTTGCCATACGGGGCCTAGTTCAAGAAGGCAGGGGATTATCCATCCACGTGTTCTTTCCTTCCAGAGATGGTTCGGTTCGATTCACTTGCTTTCGCCTCAGACAATTTATTGCCATTTGTCATCTCATAAAGTTATTATTATTATTGAAATGAAGAGTGATTAATGTTTGGTAATAATTGTCATCATAAGGTTGAGGGAAATGATTGCTGATATTAAGATGGGAAGAGTCGGTGGATAATACCAGAAGTGTGACTTATTGGATATTTATTGCTCTGAAAAGGAACAGGTATAAAGTGCAATTGATATTTCAGAAACTCCGCAGGAATTATATATGTTAAGGTCGAGCACAAAATCCATATTTTTTATTCTTTTATCTTAAAGTATGGGTTCTTAAGTATGCTGTGTTAAATTTTCATAGAGATCTAAGTATGTAGTAGAAACAAAGATATAGCGTGTTGCGCATCGCTCCCTTACGAGCACGTAGTGTATAATTGAAACAATTATCTCGGAACCGTGCTTCTCCTAGAACGTCGATTGATTGATTGATTTGTCTTTATTAGAGAGACTTTCAGCCCTTGGCTGGTTCGTCTCTCCTAGAACGTCGATACGGTGACTACGATTGCGGAAACAGTTCTCACCCGATTTGAACCATTTTTTTAGTATTCTCTATTCATGTGTTGTATCCTTGAACGATCAAGATCTAACAAAAATCATAGTGTTATGATTTTTTTATCACAGATTTTTTACGTAAAACGAGAATTTGAAAAAAAAACGACGAGTTTATGGAACAATTTTCTTTATTTTTGTTCACAATAACATTAACATTAACATTAACATTAAAAATATCTTTTGTCAGCATTCAAAGCTCTGAAAGTGGTACTTAGACGAGTTTGATGAGAAATATGAAATAAAAAAGATAAAACTGTTTTGACCAAATTCAAAGCATTTTCCCTGGCCTTGACCAGGTTACAGGTCTTTTTTCTCGCGCTTGTCATTTTTTTCCATTTTCAGGTGAATTTCATCCCGTGGTACTGGATTGAAGAGAAGTTTGTAGCTGATTAGGATTTTCGTTTCGTTGGATCCTGAGTTGTTTTCCCGAGGTGTATTCCCCCCCCCCCCCCCAGTTTGTTCAAGTTTTCCAGTTAACGTTGGCAATTTCTTTGGCGTTTCAAGTTCAAATTGACTGGTGTTGGTGTTGGCTGTGTCCCTTAGACGTTCTGTTTATCAAGTTAAGTACTTTTCTTATTATTTATTTATTTATTCATCGTAGTTTTATTTAGTATATATAGTTTTACATGGATGTTGATGTTTCGAAAGAAGGGGATCCTCCTCCAGGACCATCTGATATGAATTCATTTCGTGTTAAAGTTTATCCTCCCTCATTTGATGGACCATTTGTGGTTTATTTCAGGAAAAAAGAAAAACCTATCAATGTTTTGCTTATTTCATCTGAAATTTATAAAAAATATTCCTCAGTCAAGGAAATCAAAAAAAAATCCTTAGACAAATTGAGAGTTATTTTTAGTTCACGAGAGGATGCAAATTACTCCTTGAATCTAAACTTTTTATTAATTCATACCGTGTATATGCTCCATGTGATTTTTGCGAAATCAATGGAGTTATATACGATGTTAGAAAATTTGGCATGGGTATTTTCAAAAATAATTCGATTGCACCTGTCCAAGTTTTGGAATGCAATAGATTATCAAAATTAGTTTTGAATGACAAAGATTCAAAGTATGTTCATTCAAACTGTTTTAAAATAACGTTTGCTGGATCAGTTCTTCCTGACTTTGTCATGGTTGACAATGTAACTTTTGATGTGCGTCTTTATTTCCCAAAGCTAATGCACTGCGAACGTTGCCTTCAATTTGGACATACTTTGAAGTTTTGCTCAAACAAACCAAAATGTGGTAAATGTGGTGAACCTCATTTATCTACAAATTGTAGCAAAATTTCTGATATTTGCATATATTGTAAACAGAAGCATACTTCTTTGAAGGAATGTTCTGTTTATATTAGTAATCAAAAACAACTTAATCAAAGATTGAAATATAAAAATCAATTTTCGTGTTCACAAATTCTAAAATCATCAGGAAATTTTTGTGATCCAAATATTTTTGACAATTTAGCCGTTGATGAGCAGGACGATTCCTTTAACTCAAATGAATTCATTTACAAACCTCCTATAAAAAGAAAGAAAATTTTAAATGCAAATAAAACATCTTCAGCTAATTTTTCATCTCAACCTACACAGTCTTTTGACAAAAATTTTCCTCGTTTGAATTCTTCTCCTCGAATCATTCCTGGATTTCAAAAGGTTGATTGCTCTTCATCAAACAATAATAATAATCCAAATGACAATTTTAATGAATCATCTAATGGGGAGAATAAATCTTCAATTTTGTCAATTTTAGAAGAGTTAGTTGAATTCCTGGGTTTTAGTGATTTTTGGAAATCATTAATAAAGAAAATTTTACCATTCCTTGCTACACTTTTTGAAAAATTGAATTCATTCGGTCCTCTCATTGCCTCATTTTTTGCATCGTAATGGCTTACAATAATGCTGGAAAATTGAACATTTTGCAATGGAATTGCCGTAGTATAATTCCAAAAATAGATAGATTAAAATCATTGATTGCGATTCATAATTTGGATATATTTTGTTTGAATGAAACTTGGTTAGTAGAAACAAAATTCTTAAGAATTCCGTCCTTTAATATAATTCGAAAAGATAGGAACGATTCATTTGGGGGAGTTTTGGTTGGTATTCGAGAAGGGATTCAATTCAAATATTTGAATTTTTCGTTTCATACACAGATAGAATATTTGGTAGTTTCTGTTCAAGAGAATGGGATGAATTTTCATATAGTTTGTTTATACATTCCTCCCAATGCATCATTCTCAATATTCGAATTAAGGACCATTTTGGATAAGGTTCCTTCTCCTTTTTTCGTTTTGGGTGATTTAAATGCACATAGTTTTGCTTGGGGTTGTGATAAAAATGATGGTAGAGGTAGTTTGATACTTGATTTGATTGACGAGTTAAATCTAAACATTTTAAATGATGGGTCATTCACTAGAATTGTTGTTCCTCCTTTAAATAATTTATGTGTGGATTTATCTCTTTGCTCAAGTAGTTTGTCGTTTTGTTCATCTTGGAAGACAATTGATGACCCCAATGGTAGTGATAATCTTCCTGTATTGATTGTAATTAATAACCCTGATCGTAATAAATTTGTATCTAAAATAGTAGTTCCCGAATTATCAAAAAATGTGGATTGGGTAAAATTTGCCGATTTAATTTCCTTATCATTAATAAACTTAAATGATTCAATTTCTCCAATTGTTAATTATGAACAATTTAAAAATGTCCTCATACAATGTTTAACTAAATCTCAAAAATATATTTCAAATTGTAATGTTAAAAAGAAAAGACGTCCAACGTTTTGGTGGGATAGTGAATGTTATTTGGCATTGAAAACCAAGTCTGACGCTTTCAAAACATTCCGTCGTACAGGTGCTAGAGAGGATTATTTTTCGTATTGTAAAGCTGAAGCATTATTTACTAGGATTACCAAATTTAAAAAACGAAATTATTGGAAAAATTTCATAGAAAGCCTTGATAGAGAGACTTCTTTATCTACATTATGGTCTGTTGCAAAAAATTTAAGAAATTATGATTCTTCTTCTCTTAATACTCTTGAATATTCTGATAATTGGATTGATCAATTTGCATCAAAAATTTGTCCTGCGTTTGTTCAGCATTCAGTAAAATTTAAAAATTCACAATCCATTAATTATTTTCCTGAATTATCTAATGCTTTTTCGATAGAAGAATTTGATTTGGCTTTATCAATTACAAATAATACTGCTCCTGGTATGGATGACATAAAATTTATTGTGCTTAAAAATTTACCTATTGAAGGTAAAATGTATTTACTTTCTATTTATAATTCCTTTCTATGTCAAAATATTCTACCATTGGAATGGCGATCTATAAAAGTAGTTGGCATATTGAAACCAGGAAAAGATCCTTCTATGGCTGAAAGTCGTAGACCAATTAGTTTATTATCGTCTCCGAAAATTAATGGAAAGGATGATTTTGAACCGTTTGGAGGTATGGGCAGAAAAAAAATAATATATTTTCATCGTCTCAATTTGGATTTAGAAAAGGTCGTGGCACTCGTGATTGTACTGCTCTTTTAGCATCTCAAATTCAGTTAGCTTTTAATAAAAAACAAGATGTCATTTCCACCTTTCTTGATGTTTCCGGAGCTTATGATTCTGTCCTAATTGATTTGCTTTTCCATAAAATGAATCATTTCAAAATTCCAGTATTGATATCCAATTTTATTTACAATTTATTCTCATTCAAAATTATGAATTTCTTTCACAATGGATCTACGAAAATGATTCGTTGTAGTTATTTCGGTCTTCCTCAAGGCTCTTGTTTGAGTCCTTTCTTATATAATTTATTCACTTGCGATTTATATTCTGTAATTCCTAATGGTAGTAATTTTATTCAATTTGCTGATGATAAAGTAATATCGATCAGCGGTAAAAATAGAGAAGTTATTCGACATTATATGCAATGTTCATTAGATAATATTAGTATATGGGCTCATGACAATGGGTTTACTTTTTCAGTTCAAAAAACCAAATTCATTATATTTTCGCGTAAACATTCCACCATCAGTGTGAATTTGTATCTTAGTGGACATGAAATTGAACAAGTTTTTGTTTATAAATATCTTGGAATTTGGTACGATTCTAAATTAATTTGGAGTTATCATATTAAATACATCCAAAAAATTTGTGCCAAGCGAATCAATTTTCTACGCACTATTACTGGTACTTGGTGGGGTGCTCATCCTTCGGATATGATAACTCTTTACATAACTACAATACGTTCTGTATTGGAATATGGATGTTTTACTTTCGGATCTGCTTTCCAAACCCATTTTTCGAAGCTTGAAAAAAATTCAATTTCGTAGTCTTAGAATTTGTTTGAAATTAATGAATTCTACTCACACTCAATCTATAGAAGTTTTAGCCGGGGTTGCTCCGCTAAAGATTCGGTTTCAAGAACTTAATAATAAATTTTTAGTACAATGTTTTTCTAATAATCATTCAATTATTCATATATTAAAAGATTTATATGAAACCAATCCTTCATGTAGAATTTTAAATTCTTTCATTTATTGCTCTGCATTAAATATTGTTCCCATTGAAACAAACTATTTTAAAAACTGCAATATTCAAGTTCATTCATTTATTCCTTTAATTGATATTTCCCTTCAATTAGAATTAAAACAAATTCCAAAATATGAACACTCTCGGTATGCTAAATTATTATTTGAACGAAAATTCATTAGAATTGATCCCAAATACTTCTATTACACTGATGGCTCTTTTATTGCAAATAATGCAGGTTTCGGAGTTTATAATGTATGTACAGCTCATTTTTTTTAAACTAGAATCTCCTTGTTCTATATTTGTAGCAGAATTAATTGCATTATATTTCACATGTCAATTGATACAGAAATTATCACCGGGTTTATTTATTATTTGTTCAGATAGTTTGAGTTCCATAAATTCAATCAAATCCAATCAGTTCAATTGTAAAACACATTATATTATATTATTGATAAAAGAATTATTATATAATTTACACTCCAGGGGATTCATAATAAAATTTGTTTGGGTTCCAGCTCATTGTCTAATTTATGGAAATGAGCAAGCTGATTCCTTAGCTAAATTAGGTGCTACTCGTGGAATAATTTACAATCGTAAATTTCTTAGTTCGGAATATTTCTCTAAAATAAAAACTCACTCCATTGAAACTTGGCAAGCTGATTGGAATTCGAGTGAAAAAGGTCGTTGGTGTCATTCAATATATCCAATAGTTAAAAATGATGCATGGTTCAAACATCTGATTGTTGGGCGAAATTTCATTTGTACATTCTCAAGATTGATTTCAAATCATTACATATGCAATAGTCATTTATATCGCATCAATATTGAAGAATCTAATTTATGTGATTGTGGTGATTCATATCAGGACATTGACCATATTGTTTTTAATTGTAAACGTTACCTTTTACCTCGAAGAAAAAATATTGAAAATATTCAAAATTCGAATAATTCTTTACCTCAATCCGTACGTGATATTCTTGGCAGTAAAAATTTATCAATAATGAAACTCCTCTTTTCATATTTACAGGATATTTCTTATAATGTTTGATGCTGTTTTTGTTTTTTTATTTTTCTTTATTTTCAGCCTTCAAAATTCCATTCCAGACAGAGTACCTTGGTTTTTGATCATTCCTTGTCGATTCCCTTTCAAGATCGCGGCTCGGTTATGGATTGTTTTCCGGAGGAGCCTTTAGATATAGTTTATATTGTAACGTTTTTTTGAAAAGATGAAGAGGTTTTGTGCCTTTTTGAGAAAGATTTCAAAATTGTGGAAATCACTCAAAGGGGGTTTTCCCTCTTTCAAAATTTTTGGTTAAAAAATAAATAATAATAATAATAAAGCATTTTCCCATAGTTTGCATAGGGTAGAGCTAGAACAAATCGTTTTATCGCTCTATCTTTTTTATTTCGAATTTTTCACCGAAGTCGACTAAGTACCACTTTTAGAGCTTTCAAGGAATGTTGCTAAGTCATTCCGTTTAAAGGATATTGATCGCAAAGATCGCAAGGATAGGCACTTTTTAACTATTATCTTCTTGAGTTATTAAAATAACACCTCTCTAATTTTTGTATATGTTTTATATCAATATTTATCTTTTTGAATGCTCGCAAAAGGTATTTTTTATGTTTGCCCCTGTTGGAGATGAACCAGCCTCGGGCTGAAAATCTCCCTAATAAAGCTAATAATAATATGTTTGCCCCAACCCGTAATAATGCCTTTTGAATAAACTTGATTTTTTGATGAACCAAACGACCATCTCCGCGCTCGAAATGACGATGTTCTATAAGTGTTTCTTGGGCAACTTTCATGGGAAATTGAAACTGAAAAAGTTACAGTCAGAAACCCGATTTTTCTTGAATTACCCTAAGCTTATTCAGAAAAATATCTCTGGACCGATCAATTTTAAAGCTACTCGAATGCTGTCTTCAGCAAACATGCTCAAAACTGAAAGTTCTTACTTTGCCGAAGCCAAATAAAAAAGTTTGGTTTCCAATTTCTTTGAAAATATAGTCCGCCTTAAATTTCATGTACCTACATTTGTAAGAGAGTCTTATTATTAAGAATAACTTTGTAGAAGATCATTTTTGTCTCACGAGCTCACGACAATGGGGCACGTTCGGTGAAGAACTAGATTTGACGTAATGAGCTGAATTTTTGTATGGTGAGAAGGTAAATTCTCCGGTCTCTAAAGAAATCATTGGAGTAATTTCTGGAGCAATTCTTGCAGGTACGTCAGGAGCAATCTCTGGATGAGGTTTTGGAGCAATCTTTGCAAAATTTTTTTGACGATTTCCTTGAGCCAATATCACAGAGTGTTTATGAAATTATGTAAAGCTTTTTACCGGAAGAAATTTTGCGGAAATCTTTGAAAACACAATTCGGAAAACCATTGGTGGGTTTTGTGATGAGATTATCAAAATGAGTTGTTATATTCCTCTAACAGAATAGAATAGAACAGAATAGAAGAAAATCCTGCTGTAATTGACACTCTGGAGAAATCTTCTAAAGTGTACTGAAAAATAAAAAACGAATAAATTTCTAGGAAATTTTAATGGCATTTTCAGAAGCATTTCTGGAAGATTTCCTGACTTTTAAGACATTTTTGAAGGAGCCTGCGAAAGAACTTTTGGTGAAACTTCTAGGGAATACCTAGAAAAACATCAGGTAGAGAGCCCGAAGGAGTGGATGGCGCAATCTTCCTTTGAATCTTTGGCGTAATTTTTCTTGGGGATGTTGTGGTATTGAGTCGATAAATAATCTAAACTTCTTGCAGGTTTACCTGCAGCAATCCCTGGATTAGCCTTGGAGAAATCTAGATGATTCCACTGTATTTCTTAAATTATTTGAAGTTTTATTGAAAACATTTTTGTGGAAATGATCCTGCAGGAATCGTTGAAAACATTGTTCGAGAAATCTCTTGAGGAATTTGTGAAGAGATTATCGAAATTCGTTATGAGAGAAATATAGATAGTGATATTATGGAGAAGTCTTTTAGTGAGTACTTAAAGAAAATTTCGTAACAAAGTCCTAAAAAATTCAGAGCAATCATTGAAATAATTTTCAAAAGGTTCTTTTAAGGAATTTCCAGGAAGCTCAAAAATCTGTATAAAACAGATAATTCTGTATATATGGCATCCATGCTCCTGAGGAAACTTTAAAGCAATTTTTGAGGAGCCAGTGAAGGAACTTTTGGTGAAATTTCTAGAGGAGTTCCTCAAAAACTTCATGGAGTGTACCCAGAGAAATGGGTGGCCTAACTTCAGAAAATTTACCTTGAGGTATTCCTCCTAAAAACTAAAAAAAAAAATATTGTGAAACTTTGTAACTTTTGATAATATTTTCAAGGAAGTCTTAAAGCTTTGATTTTAATTTTTGAGTAACGACAGGAAGAGCTCCAGGGAAAGTAGCTTTTTGAGCGATCTATGAATTGCGCTGGAGATCAAAAGTAAGAATTTAGATGATTTAGGTGAATCCATCAAGCAAGCTAATAAATAAAGAATTGATTTTTGATTTATCTTTTTTAAGAGACTTTCAGCCCTTGGCTGGTTCTCTCTAAATAAAGAAGATTTTCACTGTCGAGCTCATTCCAAAGATTTTGCTAAAGCACCAATCACTTTTTTCTCCAGTTAGCCTAGTGGTTAAGGCTATGGATCGCCAATCCGGAGACGGCGGGTTCGATTCCCTTTCCGGCCGGGAAAATTTTCTCGACTCCCTGGGCATAGTGTATCATTGTACTTGCCTCACAATATACTAATTCATGCAATGGCAGGCAAAGAAAGCCCTTCAATTAACAACTGTGGAAGTGCTCAAAGAACACTACGTTGAAGCGAGGCAGGCCAGGTCCCAGTGGGGACGTAGAGCCACATAGAAGAAGAAGAAGAAGACCAATCACTTTTTTATATTTATTCAATTGATTTTCCAGTACAAAAAAATCTCACAAATACAACAATGAGCTGGGGCCCGTGGCGCAATTAGCCATACACTTGCTTCATAAGCAGATGATCATGGGTTCGATCCCAGCCTCGGCACTTGCATCAGTTGCTCATTCTCCCTGAGAGCAGGTGACACTGATGCTCTTCTGAGCCCATGGCTCAAACGGACCCGGATACATGGCCATCGGCGAACGACAAATCATAATGAACCCCCAACCGGACCGGAGAATCTTCTAGATCTTCTTGCTGGGTGTTCTCCTGAAATTTATTCCAGAATTTATCAATCCACTTCTACTGGGATTCCTCTAGGCATTGTTCAAGGATTTTTCTGTGGGTTTCTCTAGGAATTTTATCTGGAATCTCCAGAGATTTTAGATGGAATTCCTCCAATGTTTGCAAGAAGGGTTCTTTCGGAAAGTATTCATGGGGTTTATCCATGAATTTCTCTAGAGGTGTTTACAGCAATTATCTACATACTGTCTTCCGGTGACTACAACACCTAACTATAAGCTGATTTGAATTTTTCGATATTGAATTTAAAGTTCATTTTCTACTAGCTTTCATGATGATTTTAGTTAATTTGCAGCTTTTGACGTTTTTATCTTTACAAATTAAATCCTATTGGAATTTCATTAGCTAATATTGACTTTGAATTTAAACATTTGAGAATATCGTTCGTGTATGGTTTGTGTCCTGACTAAGTTATGTAACTTGTCGTGTATATAAGAAAAGTAGTTTATAAGCTATTTTGATGGCGAGGACTATTATTCGCGTCCATCTGAAATTAGTTGGCACAATTTATGATAATACTTGACTAATTGAATAGAAATCATTTTGAAAAGAAGCATGTTTCTTTGACGAAGCGCAACTTCGACTCTGCCATTTCGTTGCGAGATCGGCTGAAGAGCAGAAGTGCGCGAATTTAGGAAAAGTTTAGTTCCGTTTAGTTGGATTTCGAGTTTTGTTAATTTTTTTGTAATTGGGGTAAAGAGTTTAGTGAGCGAATTCATTTTGAGTGGTGTTAAATGTTTTTGACTGTTTGTTTTATTTCTTTGTACAAACATAGTGGACTGAGGTCCGTTTTTATTCGAAAATTCTGCCAGATTTCTAGTGTTTTTAGTAAAATACGAAAAAAGGTAATTATAATTAATTAGATGTGATTGAGTTTTAAGTTTTAATGCGATTTCACGTTGGACATTCCAGCGTTGTGGCGCTTTTTTCGTACGGCTGGATTTTTGTGCCTTCTTCGGCGGTCGTCAACGCCGAAATCGGGATCACTTGGCGGAGTGAACCGCCATTATAGTTCGTGGATCATGACCCGTGTGCCCAGCAAAGGCCCGCCTAAATGGTAGCAAAACGGAGGCGTGAGTGAAGTCGCTAGCTCATCTATGTAGCGAACTCTCCCGTCGAACGCAAATTGCCGAAGGTAAGGTCCTGTACGCCAATTCCCGAGGACCGAAGAACGACAGTTCACAGTGGTGCGTTGCTGAACAAAAGCCAGCCAAAACCTCTTACCCAAAACCCTCAAAAACATATGAAAATCATGAAATCTATCGCAAGTTTTCGCAAAATAAATCATACACCAATCGAAAGCACTGGTCTTAGGCTAACAAAATCGCACAACCACATCGCGGGCGCGCACGTCCTACTATATTTTTAGATCAATTTTGACTCAAAAATGGGTAATTTTTAAGAATATCGAAGGATAACTCATATATAGGCAGCTTTTTCACAACTTAAATGCCATACAGATGATCTTCACATATCTACGAACAAAGCCTTCAAAGCAACTATTATAGTTCATGCGTTTATTAAAGCACGGGACACTGGCATAGCTGTGAATAAACATTATAGATTTTGTATGAAGGCCATAAACAACAGTCCGTTCAGGAGGCTGTCAAAAATTCAAATTTCAATGAATCGATCTGAAATTTTGGATTTCTACAGTTGAAATATTTAGGAATCTGACAAAATATTATATCTGCGTGAAAAGCATTTTCATTTTTTAGGTTTCGACCGCCCTCGCACCACTGTGCAGTTGTACGCCGCGAGTCAGATCAAAATTCGGAAGATAGGAAGCGTAGCATTCCCCACTCGGCCATAGCAGGAATTTTAGTACGCGAAGCCGGGTCGTTGGGATATGTTGCCTTCCTGTCGACCGGAAGAGGATCTTCCCGGGATTCAATAACTCTCGAAGTTTAAAATCGGAAACATTCGTCCAGCCGCCAATCCCTCCGCACCGATACTTCGGCCATACTGCGCACGGGTTCATTCGTGTTCGTCACCGGACACGCCGATGGCCATTATCAAGCCACCGCCATCGCCGAAACCTTTCATCGCTATCTTCGAGACAACGAAGTTTCGTTCCCGCCTGCTTTGAGATACACCGTGAGCCGTTCAACCCGTTCAACTTATCCTCTGAGATAAAAGTCTCTATCAGAGTCGGGCAAATCCAAACACGACCGGTGCTCTCTCTCTGAGAGTGGCGCTAAAGCCACCGTGCTTTAATAAATTCTCGAGTTAAGTTTGCGAACGGTTACAACCCATATACGGCACCCCTTACCTACCTCAGAACTATTTTTATGAATAACAAATTATAATTAATAGGCGCAGGACTCTGTTCCTCTTGCGCTCACGAGTGAGAAGTGATTTTCTTTGCCTGATCGCAACTTACGCGTGACCAGTCAACAGCGGTAGGATATGTTGTTGATGTTTACATCGGGTAGTAAATGCAATAGAAAAGCTTCAACACAATCCAATATCGAGTTGGAAGAAGTTGTTCAATTTACAGTAAATATTTCATTAGAATTTTAATTGTATGATAATGTGAGTGCTGCTATTTGAAATAACCGTAAGTTACAGTCATAGGATCTTGTTTCACAGTGCCTATAGTCATCGAAAACATTCAATCTAGGTCGCTGTACACGATGACCGGGAAGTAAGGTTTGGCAGGTCGTAATAGGGTGGACCAGGTTTCCCAAACTCAGGAGAAGTAGAGCAAGGACGATTGATCAAATATTGTCACCGTTGGGTAGTTACATGAGGTTAAAAAAAAACTATTTCTTGTGAGTGAATTACATAAAATTGAATAACATACTGTATACTGAAGTAAAAATATATTTCTATATATATATATATATATATATATATATATATATATATATATATATATATATATATATATATATATATATATATATATATATATACTTAATAATAATAATATAATAACTATAGTTAAAAAAAATCTCGATTTTGCCAGGTATCCGATGTTGTCAGCCCAAGGCTCCAGCTCATAAGGGTTGATCAAATCGGATCCTCACTATACTTATCGTACGCCTACATGCGACCTTACACTCATTAGCTGGAATGGAAGCGAAAGGCTACTTAGACCAAGCCCACTCATGGGCTCAATCAAGCGTTTTAACGTTAAGTAGAGCCCCGAACAAAGAAGCGAACCGCACCGGTCGCTGCTAAGTAGGGCTCGAAAGCGAAAAGTTTACGTACGGTTCGTAGCAGGGCTTAGAATATAGAGACACGCAAAGTACGGTCTCTATCCGTAGGCTCGTGCGCTCTCTCGCGTTTAGCTCTCTGGGTAGCGTAAAGAGGAGACGAAAGAACATGAGTATGGATTTGTTGCCAGGTATATAGTTTCTAGAGAATGATTTTCTTGTTTTGTATAGGTAGGAATTTATTTTAGTTTGCATCAAATATTTGAAATTTTCAACCAATCAATATCATAGATCGTTACACGAATAACACAACAAATTGTCTGACATAGAATTGTGATAGAGTGACAATACAAACGCAGAAAAATAATAGGTTTAAATTGACAAGCTTTGCTTAAATATGTTTTGAATAAAGTTTTCCCTTCTTCCCCAATTATAGGATCATGCATATCGAAAATGTATTGATTTTCTCTTAAAATAGTTACGATTGTTCATAATCGCACTTTTAGTTTTTGATTCGGCCAATCGTTTCGAAACTTATATTTGAAGAAATGTATAGTGATTCAGTGAGTTTTGCTTTTTTAACACGTACATGCTTGAGCCGGGGTTTCTACGCTGCAAGTAAAGTTTGGTTTCACACGTTTAGAAAAATGTCCAAATAAATAACTCGCGAAGTTCGTTCCGACAAGTTCCAAAATTATCGTCATCCGTCGCAGATTCCGGTAAGAAGATGTGCGTATTTTCTAACCCGAAAAGATACCATTTGACCACAAGGTTTTCTTTCTCCACTTTCCGGGCTGAGATCCCCCGTTTTGAAAGAGCTGTGCCTCGCGTTTCGTTTTGTCGTGTATATTTCAAAAAAGGCAAAGGAGTTTTGGTTTGATTGCTTTTTTTTTTTTAAAAAAGTGGTCGTCAGTGGGTGGTTTATTAAATATAAATTTGAAAATATAAATTAAATAAACGAGACATTAGGAAGAAAGTGTGCGAAATGAGTAACTTCACCCTTGTAGAAACAATAGGGGAAAGCAGAAAAAAAAAATCTGCGACAACCCCATGTGAATAACACCGATCATACAGAATAGGAGGTTCGACATTATTTAGATCTATAAAAACAACCCAACAATAGGGGAGATTTTTCCAATATTACACATTTTTTATTCATAGCTCTATTATACACATTCTTATATATTTAAAACATATGCATCAACATGTTAGCTGGATCGTTTGGTATACGCATCCTTCCTCCCCTGTAAATTCGAGAAGTACCTTGCCGAAAGAAAATATTCTGTACTCCAAGTGAAATAGAACACTTTGCGCGTAAATACAACGCAATAGACCTGGCCGCTTTGATGTATGTGTCCTGATATGCTGCAAGCATCAATATTGACAAGAAAAGTAACACGATTGCTTTCCAGGGTGATTCCGCGTACTGGCTGCGTATGTATAAGATTAGATTTGAGTAGTTATGATTTTTCAAAGATGCTTTGACTGTACCTAACTCAATTCAGATATCATAAAAACACTAGTTATTTTTTCTTGTAAAATCAAAGTTTAATCATACCGATAAAATTTAAAAAAAATGTAGTCGAGCTGCCAAGTTTCATCAATTAAAATAGACGGTGTGCAGAACTGCCATATTGTAGGTTCCTCGTTATAGGATGTATAGGATGTTAAAATACAACAATTATTGTATGAAGTGCCAAAAAGGAGAGTGGGCTCATTATGTACTTTGACAAATACGCAGTCTACTTCAAGCGCATAGAATCTGCTTCCAACAAAATATTCATATATCAGCATCCAAAAGATCGCAATATATTAAGATTTCCGATTGATGCTTTGTAACTAAAAGGTTGTGACTGAGTATAGAATCAGCTGATGTTAAAATACACGTTTATGAAAAAAGGTTGCGCAAACTTATCGCAGACTGTTAGAAAACAGCTTCTACTATGACCAGGATTCAAGAATTTTGACCTACGCGAAGTTGTAAAGGAGACAACTACGTAATAAATGTGTTGGAAATGCAAGGGATGTAATTATTCAATAAACCTAATTATTAAAAAAGATGCTCAAAATCTCAAATTCAGATAAATGTCTTGCGAGAAAGGCAACATGGATATCGAAGAGATGGATATTATTTTAGATAAAAATTCAAACAACTAGTCATACAGTAAGCAACAAAATATAATTTAAAAAAGATTGCTTGAATTCCGGGATTAAATACAATCATACATTATTGAGAAAATGAATCTTGAAACGCACCAAAACTGGTACAAATCTCCAAGGGAATTATTTATTTGAGTTCAATTTTTACTAACAGTTTTCAGTCTTATCCAAAACCCCTTCTTTCAAAATATGAGCACAGATTATTATACTGAATAAGATTTGCAATAACACCATAGAAATAAACAAAATATTGCGATGATTTACGGAAGTGCAAAAAACCGATGGTACGGATAGAATAGAGACCACCGGTGCGGAAAGGCGACCGATCATTATTTTACTCACATGCAAACGAACGACCGGTGCGAAAATGGGTGGATAACGAAATTAAAAATCGTTAACGACGTGCTGTTGCGTGTGTAGTGTTAAGCTCACGAGTGGGCTTGGTCTTAGGGGAGACATTGATCACTTCCAGGTATTTTTATAACTTGTAGCAAACTATAAAAGCAGCCACCATCCAACATCTTATCTTTGAATAATAATTGAGCGAAAAAAAATAAAACGTTAGACAGAAAAGTTATCATTCGTTCCTTGTTTAATTGCCCATTTTTAACCGATAACCTTATTAGTTACGGTATACATAGCTGATTGAGATTAATGACTTCATTCGTTCTTCTACGTGTCATTTTTTTACGTTAGTGACCCTTGTGTGAATGTCATTTGCCTGAAAATCCACGATTAAAATCCATTTTTACAAACTTCGAATCCTTCTGAACAATCGTCAAAAGTACGTATGCTCAAGAAACAAGCCTTGTACGTACATACAAACCCAAACTGAAACTCATCGCCCATCTGCTGTGTAAGCTCGTCACAAACCGCACTTTTCTCTATTAACCGACCCAAGTACGATATCAAAGGATTATTTTGCCTTGAGAAAACACATCAAAGAAAGAATAGCAGTAGCGAGTCTATGGTGACGGCGGCGGCGGCGGCGACAATGCAGCAAATACGGGTCTCAAATTTTCCTCCTTGTTATGAAGCGTCCTCCGTGCCTCAGCGGTGCTCCAGCCATATCCTTTGTCAACGAACAATCGTCCTCTGTGCTCCAGCAGCAGCAATATCTTAGCGCTAAACGGCTTCAAGGAATTTATAAAGATGACGAGTCAGGACGACCGAAAAGGGTTGATTTCGGGTTTATTGCTTGAGTTTTTGTTTTAATTATTATTAATAAAAAAAAGGATCTGAGGGTAAGCTCACTGATGGTTTGATATTTCGAAGACGTGAAGCCAGTTCTTCGATAGCTGGCGTGGCGTGGAAAAAGGGTGCAGTTTAGGTGCCACCGACGACGACGTCAGTCGGTAAATTAGGGCCGTTTGGTTGCGACATGGTACACTTTATTACGCTAGCACCGCTGACTGCTGGGTTGTATAGTGCTTAAATTAATTAAATTTGTAGGTATAGTAATAATGTAGCGACTGAAATAGAGGTTTTATGGAAATACTTGTTCGTGCTGCCATAAAAAGAAATTTTTATTTGACTTGATTGAGGTGTGTTGCTGGCTATTGTTAGTTGATTGCACAAGTTATTATTTACGTTTTCGAAACATCAAAATGTTCAAAAAAGTTTCTAATGTTACAGATAAAGTTATGATTTTAGAATAATATTTGATTTTTGTACATACTTAGTGGAATAGTAATTGTATTGTTCTTACTTCTAGATTATCTTACCAAATGAGAGTTTCAGTCATTAACGTTTCATAGTAACGTATTTTGAAATTGTGTGAAAAAACAATACATATTAGTACCACTCCTAGAATTTTGAGAAAAAATTACAAATGTATATGTATGGGTAACTCTCGCTGACACCGTCCCACTATTTACACCATGTCTCGTTACGTTTGTAAAGTAGTTGTGGTGAATGTAATATAGGGTATCGCGCCACTTGGGCGGTGGCTTCTATATTCGTCTGTTTTCCACTATATCTCAGTCAGTTTTGAACCAATTGACTTGAAATGTTGTACACCACTGGCGTAGCCACGGGGGGGGTTTTAGGGTTAAAACCCCCCCCAGAGCCAAAATTTGTGGAACAAATTTTCAGTATAAAGCGCTTTGCAACGAAAAAAATTTTCGGCTGCGCCGCTATTTTCAAACTAGGCATACAATTGCTCATTACTGTTAACAAAATGTAAGTGTGTAAATCAAAAAAGATATCATTGACCGTTGAAAACCCCTCCCAGAGACAATTTCTGGCTACGCCACTGTTGTACACGGTACTATACCTATCTCACCACATTCCAAAAGTTGTGTGAATTGGTTCAAATTTGAATGAGTTATAGTGGAAAACAGACGAATATAGAAGCCACCGCCCAAGTGGCGCACAGTGGTCCAGATTTGAAAATACCTGGCAAAAATTGCCAAATCATAGTAGTCTGCTAGTTTTATCCTATATGAGTGTATTGGAATATGATTTAGCGCTCAATTTCATTTTAAAGGCATTTTCATTTTTTATCGGTTTCTTCGACCAAAATCTGAACAAAATTGATGTTTTTCATACAATTTTACTATACACAAATCATCATGGCGCTATTGTTTTGGCAGCTCTTGTCCATTTCTCACTCACGCCAGTATATGTAAAGTCTAGCTTTTGGAATAAAGTAAAACTTCAATTCGGCCGGTTAAGCCGCAAAAATCGATAATTAATTAATTTAATTAGCTCTTGGCAGTTGCATTTTTTTTTCAACCGATTCTGCATACATAAACGAGCATTTGAACGGAATCTCCCCGCGGGGAGTAGCGGGGAGCGGTTTGTAAGACAGTTTAATGTTTAACCCTCTAACACAGAGAACAGACGTCTATCTTCGCTTTCTGCCTTGTGTAAAACTTTGTAACGGTCATATCAGAGTATGTGGTTATGCTCCCGTTGCGCGGCGCTAGCATCCCATCACTCACATTGTTGTGTTGTCAAATTTGTTTCCAGTGCTCGCCGTTTTTGGCCGTTTGGCGCTCATGTCGCTTTTTGGGCTAGTGTATTTTAATGATGAACACTGCCATCGTGGGGTCAAATCGAATTTATAAGTGGGGCAGTCTCCGTTGGTGGCGTTGAGGTACACTTAAATCCTTTACACACGATTTCGATGCATTTTTGTTCGAGCTTAAATGTCTGTTCTCTGTGCCTCTAATACCCAAATTTTTGATTTTGAACTAAATATCATTTTTCGTCATCTAAAATCGATTTAAAAATGTTTTGGAAGATGATTCTTTTTAATTCTCGATTTCGTGAATTTCAGTTTTTGATTTTTCTAATTTTTATTTTTGAACATCCCCACACTTTTATATTTTTCCTGGAAGCCTATTTAGGGTACGGATTTTTTGAGATGAAAACATTTTGAGATTTTATGATAATTGTTGAAATATTTTTATTTTAAATTTTTTTAATAGAAGATTTTATTTTCCGTGTAATTTTAAGGAAAATAATTTTAGAGTGTATTCGATTCCCTTAAACTGTTAAACTAGGGTAGAATGATTTGGGAAAAATTTAAAATATGTTAATTGTAGCTATTCAATACAAAATACACAATGACTTCTAAAAGGTTACTAAAACATCAATTTTTCAATGATTTTTAAAAAATGTAAATACGCTTTAAAATACACCAAAAACCACATCAAGATATACAAAACAGTCCTAAATATCAGCCAAAAATATAAAAATTTTGATTTTCCACGAAACAAAAATTACAAAAATGCACAAACTATACCCCGTCTAAAGGCGGGGTTGGGTATTAGAGGGTTAAAGTCGAACTGTAAGAATTTCTCGTACTAATGACATGTAATGTCAATTTTGAAGCGAAAAGTGTTATTTTGATATCTTGTTCCATTGAAGATGTCTGATATACACAAGAACTTACAAATAAACTTATGAAAGTAATTGTATTACTTATATCAATAGACTTTTGTAGTGGTTGAACTTGTTTGTGTTTTTTTATCAAAAATTCAGCACTTTTTCCATCAGCAGCTATTCAGTGCTGTAACAAGATTCAAAATCAACATTTCCAAATTTTTTAAACGCCAGTTAGTGCTCCTGGTATTATGGATGAATGCTCAATGTACTGTATCCCATATAAGACATGTTCAAAAATTGAGTTTCTGCCAGCTTTTCTCAGAATTGGACCTCTGTGTGGCGCGATTCCCTAGTTTTCAGAATTTTCCATGAATTAGAGAATGCAATTCATGGAAAATTCTTCGATTGTTGCATGGTGTGTGTTACGTTTGTAAATAGTTGTGCACATTTTGTCATTTTATTTTGTATGTTATACTAAGGTTTGTACAGGGGATAGACAAAATGATCGGGACAGGCACAATTTTCACTTTTTAAAAAATGTTCAATTAGCTGTAACTTTTCGAAAAGTGCATCAAATATTCTCATTTTTACTGTAAGTTCTTCAACTAGTTGTGTATCAGTGGACAAAATTTGGAAAAGATCGGACAATTCTTCACGAAGTTATAAAGTTTTTTGTAAAAGGTAAAATTATCCGACGGTCAACTTTGAGCTGTTATATCTCCGGATTCAATGAACCGAATGCAATGAAATTTCGACCATTTATGATTTATTTAATGAGCTATGAAAAACCATTACCTTAACCTAATATTCTTAACACGGAAGAAAATTATAACGATAAGATTATTTTTCTAATAAAACACCAAATTACCCAAAACATCAACATCGTTTCAAAATTCAATATGCAAATTATAGTTCATTTAGTTTCCCTCTAATTGACTGATATATAAATGCGTTTTGAAGGAAAGTAACAACATAGCCGCCAATACGTCGAAAAAGTAATGGGATGCATATTAAAAATAGACCAATTTACTAAAAAATCGTGAAAAAAATAAAATCGCTATAACTTTTTCGCTTGTTAATAATTTCAAGTTAAATCAAATGTTTTCCAGAGTTCATTATATAAGTCTTGAATTGTCATAATTTCATTGCAATCGGTTCATTGAATCCGGAGATATAACAGCTCAAAGTTGGCTATCGTATAATTTTATCTTTTTCAAAAATCTTTATAACTTCGTGAAGAATTGTCCGATCTTTTCCAAATTTTGTCCACTGATACACAACTAGTTGAAGAACTTTCAGTAAAAAAAATAGAATATTTGATGCACTTTTCGAAAAGTTACAGCTAGTTGAACATTTTTTGGAAAGTGAAAATTTTGCCTGTCCCGATCATTTTGTCTATCCCCTGTACATCTGTCCCTGAATTTTAATGTGCATTTCAGTAACAAATTTTGAAAACGACGTATAATCAATGCTACACCATTGATTATACGTCGTTTTCAAAATTTGTTACTGATTTGTAGTGCTCGAAACATTTTAGGAGTGATCCAGTACAAAACACACAAGCCGTCCCCTAACACGGACATCAAATTGAAGACGGTCTTGTGCTGTTGCTCAGATCGAGATGCCCCCTTAGGATTAGACATTCCTAGACCAAACACAAGCTATGTAAGCAAGTAACGCTGCAAACAAAAGGCAATCCGCCAGAAGAAAAACAATCATAGGATTGACTGATGGACCAAGAACAATAATGAAACCTCGTCATCCTGGGATTGGATTTCGTTATCTTTTTAGACAACTGGGCACATTTAATGTTACGTGTTGCATGTTTGTTTTATGTGCATTTGTAATGTTCCATTTTATTGTTCGTATCTAGTTCCCAGCGTGGGGTCCAATATGGAAAAGAAAATGCTTTCGATACGGAAAATAAAATGAGCATTCGTAAGGTTCCAATGTATTCGTTACAGTCTTTAAAAATGTTTAAGGTGGTAATTTTCTGAAAGTCCTCCTCAAAAAAGTAATGAAATTGCATTTTGTTAATCAATTTGATGGACCCCCCGTTAGTTAGAGCCACAACTATTTTTGCGGACCCCTCGATTTTGATCAATTGTTGGCTCATTTCAACCGTTATATCTCAAAAGTTTCTCCAAAAACCATTTCATAACAAAATGTTGTTGAAAAGAGGAAAGATAGAGCTACTATTTACAGTTATAAAAAGTTGGGTCGGTCATATTGGTTTTGATCGCCATCTTGGATTTTTATACCAAAACTTTTTTTTCACCATGTTGGCAACCACCGATTTTCAAAATTTTTGCGTCAATCGAAAGCGGGGACATTTTTACACAACATATCAAAAATTGAGAGATGTATCTTTTTCGTATCAAAAGTTATCTGCACTTTTGTTGATCATGACACGTTATCTTCATACATTTCCATGCGCACCGGCAACGGCACCAATGATGCGGACATTACTTTTCAAACTTTTTTGGTGTTTTGAAAAGCTGAAACTTTCAACTTTTCATTAGTGGATTCAGATTTTAAATATATGTTCGTAAGCACTGTGAAATAACGCAGTATTTATGTAAACAACCGGCACCGGGCCCAGTGCGCGAATGTGTCATGATTTACAAAAGTGCAGATAACTTTTGATAGGAGAAAGATACATTTCTAAATTTTTGATATGTTGTGTAAAAATGTCCCCGCTTTCGATTGACGCAAACATTTTGAAAATCGGTGGTTGCCAACATGGTGAAAAAAAAGTTTTGTTATAAAAATCCAAGATGGCGGCCAAAACCAATATGGCCGACCGAACTTTTTATAACTGTAAATAGTAGCCCTATCCTCTTTTCAACAACATTCTGTTACTTTATTCCAAAAGCTAGACTTTACATATACACGCGTGAGTGAGAAATGGACAAATTGAGGCGAAATTTGCGAAAAAGTTACTCGTCCTCTCGGTGAGACTCGAACTCACGACTCCTACTCACTAGACAGGCGCGTTGCCGCTACGCCACGAGAAGACTCGAAGACGTAGCTGCTAACCTGAATTCAAGTTCAACACAAAATTCCGAGGTTATCTTTTCCGCATATTGCACCCCTTTCGGATGGAATGAGATGTACACCCACACAACGCGCCTGTCTAGTGAGTAGGAGTCGTGAGTTCGAGTCTCACCGAGAGGACGAGTAACTTTTTCGCAAATTTCGCCTCAATTTGTCCATTTCTCACTCACGCCAGTATATGTAAAGTCTAGCTTTTGGAGTAAAGTAAAACTTCCATTCGGCTGGTTAAGCCGCAAAAATCGATAATTAATTAATTTAATTATAACATTCTGTTGTTAGGTGGTTTTTGGAGAAACCTTTGAGTTATAATGGTTTAAATGAGCCAACAATTGATTAAAATCGAGGGGTCCGTAAAAATGGTTGTGGCTCTAACTAACGGGGGGGGGGGGGGGGGGGGTCCATCAAATTGATTAACCAAATGCATTTTTCTTACTTTTTGGGGGGGGGGGGGTGGTATTTTCAGAAAATCGCCACCTTAAACATTTTCGAAGACGTGGTGTAAATAGTGGGACGGTCTCAGCGAGAGTTACCCTATGTTATCATTAACTCAAGCAATTTCGCAAAGTGCTTCCAGAAACTCAATTCTTTTACTCTGCATCTGTATGAACATAATTACTTAACTAACTTTAAATACGCATGCCTCTCTACAACGAAGTGAATCTCACGACATCGATTGTAATTAAAATTTTCAACTGAAACGAGAAGTGGAATATCCAAATCTGTGCAAGACGGCATCCCGTTGAGTACTTGTATTGCACCCATCTGATTAATTAATTAACTTTCTAACTGCTCATCTCAAAGTCAAGCCAAAAGTGTCACCGTGCCCCTTGGTGCGTATAAACGTGACGGTACTTCAAATTGCATAGCATTTCAAATTGGCAAAAGGTAGGTCCAACTTCCGTTGCATATTGAGTTGACTCTTAAAGAAACCTTTGGCTGGGTCGTGGTCCATTACGTGGGCTGCATTTTCAATATGGTTGGCCATTTTGAGGGGTTTGGAATGAGCACGGACATAACCGCATGATGTGCAGTGAAATCAGGCATTTGACTAGGGCACTACCGCTGTCGGTTGCCACCATGGTTTCTCGATAAACACCCAACACCTTGGAGCAGAAAAATGTTACACATAACACCTGAAACTGCAGCCACACTGCCAACCTCGGATCGATTTCCAACGTTGGTATATCACTTAGGAGCGAGTTATGCCTCGGAGGTGTTCGTCGGCTATAAGATACATAAAGTTGTAGTAACGTCATTTTTCAAAATCCATTTACATAACATTCATTTCATATATAGAGTAAATTAAAATATTTGTGTTTTTGAAACGTATTCATTTCGTTTCAACAGTCTATTTGTTATAGAGTATCACACTCCAGTGGACGTGGTTGGAATGCGCGCGCTCGTTTCGAGAGGGGGCTTCATCGGCCAGCGACGTGGAAGGGTACGCCGGCGGTTATGGTGCATTGCATTCGTATGTAGGAGGCAGCAGCAAGCGAGGGAAAATGATTCCTGTTCTGCCTATAATGGCGGGTGACTGATGCCAATGCGTCTACACCGACTGAACGAAACGTATAGCTACATAAATGACGAACCACAGCGAACAACAACGCATTACAGAGAAGGGGTGGCTTTAGGCCTTCATGCTTGCTCTGCTAGCTGCTCCTTCAACAGCCAGTGAACGTCCTGATGTAATACAGCCAGGGCCGGCTGCAAGACCAATTGTTCCCGTCATGAATCCATAGGAAAACAGAAAAAAAATATTACTTAGATTGCTGCTCTCTCATATTGTGAGTAGAAAATTACCAATAAAACCATAAAGTATTTCTATTAGAAACATGTCGATACACTCTGACGGTCGATTCTTTCAGTCGAAATCTCTTTGTAAAAACGGTCGTCGCTGAACGTCTTCTAATACTATTAACAGACAAACCAGTTCATTCAGATGGTGGTTTATAGCGATTCCTTCATACAATTTCAGGAAATCAGCATATTCGGATGGTCGTCCAACGCGACTCTCAGTTTCTTTATCGGAAAATAAGTTTGTTCAGGTGGTCGCCCAACACGTCTTCGATTTCAATTCATTTCCATTTCATTTTCATTCCTCTTTTAATTCCTTCAACCGATAATAATTCCACCTAGACGGTCGTACGACACAACCGATCATCAAGTTCGATCAGCCGTAAATCAGTTCATTCAGATTGTTGTATGATGCACTTCTCAGTTCCCTTATTCGAAAATTGCTTTACTTAGACGGTCGTCCAACACGTCTTTCAAAACAGGGATTTTAGGATTCGGCAGGAAAAAAACTAGGGTCTTGCACCATTTGGGCAGGTGTACCTATTTTGGGCACTTGCCGCTATAACTAAGACAATTTCAAACCGATTGATTTGAAATTTTGTCCAGAGTTAGGCACGTACAGTATCTAACTCTGTACAAAAATCAATCGGTTTGAAATTGACTTAGTTAAAGCGACAAGTGCCCAAAATAGGTACACCTGCCCAAATGGTATAATACCCTACTTCGGGTTATCCCTCAGACGATGCAACTTTTGGTGACATAACCATGATTAAAATCAATTCTGTCGATATTCATTAACACCTAAAGCGAATCATTCACCTTGTTCACCGAAAAATCATTCCGGTATACACACACATTTTCATCTTCAATTCAGTTATTGTAATTCGAATATGCGTATTGCTTTGGGCCGAGTTTATCACTTTGAAATTAAGGTCAAAGGAGCCAACATGGTTGCCCAGATCAATGATGCTCCACTCAGCCTTCAACACTACTTTTACTCTCGATACATTCTGATCTGTCTCCAGGTAGGCCTAGTGGTTAAGGCAATAGATTGCCAATCTGAAGACGGCGGGTTCGATTCCCGTTCTAGTCGGGAAAATTTTCTCGACCCCCTGGGCATAGTATATCATTGTACTTGCTTCACAATATACAAATTCATGCAATGGCAGGCAAAGACGCCCTTCAAATAATAACTGTGGAAGAGCTCAAAGAACACTAAGTTGGAGCGAGGCAGGCCAAGTCCCAGTGGGGGACGTCGAGCCATAAAGAAGAAGAAAAAGAACATTCTGATCTGTATAATAACAAGTGATTAATAAAGGTATAAAAACTTAAAATAAAATAATGACTGCCAGATGACATCATAGTTTACTACAGCAATCCCAACAAACATTTTTGCTGTACAAGAGTAGAACAAACGACTCTCAAACAATCTTCAGTTTTAAACTATTATTCAGCTAGTTTTGATTCTTGGGAGTTTCATCTGCCGCAACAATTGCCTTTTTAGAACTTTTGTATTGTTATTAAAACTGTTTTATTCAGTAGGACCAAGAATTTCTGGGTACGAATCCAGGTCAGTTCAACATCGTTTCATAAGAAAGAAAGCATAAAGACGTTGCAATTTTTTGCCATTATTGTTTGAAATTTTTATGCCTCTCTTAGTTCTTTGCACTATAAAAAATCTTCGCTTTTCCCTTTTATCTCGAGTTATCCTCACAGAAACGCTATGTAAATTATACAGAGGAAATAAGATTCTGGAAAATCCGAAAGAATACTTACTTGCTTTCAGTCCTGAGTACTCCATGGTAGTGCAGAGGGCCCAAGGGGGAAGACAGCTTTTGCTCTGAAGCCTACTCTGGAGCTAGATTTTGAGCAGCTCCGAGCAACTCGTGTAACTCGATTTTGGAATGTGCTTAGCAACCTGCTGTTACCCTGAGACGGCAGCTGTCAATAAACAACTTTGAATGAGAAAATAAATCTGCCAGAAGAGAGAATATTGACCTTCCTTTGACATCACGTCGGTGCAAGCTCGCTGGCGTAGTGTAAGGTTTGGGTAAAAAATTACCCCAATGCCAAAGGAAGGTTAATCAAATGTGTTTCACGTCACTGGAACAAGTTGAGCCCGGCCTCGGATTATATAGCAAAATTATTGCGACGTTGTAGGTGTGCTTTTCTTCTTCAGGCTTGTCTGGATCCGGCACGACTTAGTGGGAAGAGTGAGATCTAACGGATTCATGTGCGTACTCTAAAACACGGGGTTACTGGTACTTGTCCCGTGTTGTTTCCGTCAAGATATAGAGCGAAAATTTCATTAAGCTGTTCCTGGTCTTAGAGTAATCGTCTCCAAAAGAATATAGTTGATCTATTCCGTAAAGTAGATTGTAGATTAAGCAATAGCGGTGTCTTCACATCATGAAACGATTTTCTTAGGTGGTGGAAAAGTGGCACAGACCTTGTAAATCCATATTTGAAAATGTAGCCAAATTTTGACTACAAAAATTCAAACGTTGCTTATAAGTAGTTAAAAGTTGAACAAAAACTGCAAATCCATTGTTTACCTATTTATTAAAAATATTCTTAAAATATAATTACAATAAATAATTAATAGAAAATTTTGTCAGTGGCCAGCGCTGTTCATGAATTTTTCGTTTCCTGGATATCGCTATTTGGTATCATCTGAAGGCGTATCAAAGATTCTTCCTACGGTTTCGGTTCCTTCTGACTGGACCCTGGAAATGTTTCAGTCGAATTATATTTGTTGAGTATTCAAAATTGGTAATTAAATGTAAGTCATTTCACTTCCCGCAAATCTCAGCTTGGCTTCAGATTTCACGATGCCACCGCAACACGGAGCTTGCATTCTTGCATTCGTTTCGACTGGGTCGTTGCGGGAATCCTCATACTCGGTAGTACCGATCCTTGTTCCGATCGGTGATGACTGCTGCTATCTAGAGGACTATACTCGTCTCGATCGTTCGCATATTCTGGCCATTTTTCGAGGCAACGGTGTTCTTGCCGAAATAACAGTTATTAATTTAATAACTCCCGGTCAGCGAGAAGCGTTCAATTTTTGCTCTTTTTTTGCTGCTTTGCCTTAGCTTTTACGGCTAGAGACACCGCGGTATAAGGCGGTGGTGGCACAGTTATTGCGATGTTCCGGCGGTGCTGCTATCCGAGTGATGGTTGTCCCTTCTTCACTGTAGTAGAACTGCTCCGCAAAGGCGTTTCCGGAACCACCATTGATTTGCACAAATCATGATTTCAAGCCGACCAAACATGGGGAACCAGACTCATATTTGATCGCATCTTCACCACAACTCAAGTGAAAATGTCATTCTTGTCCCTGTGGTTCAACAAGTTTAGATCGAAGTAGCCATATACATCGAGCTTTTCAGAGCAAAATGTGAGTAACTCAAAGTTGCTCGAGCTACAAAGTGTTGCTCTGTGTCGAGCTGTCTTCCCCCTTGAGAGGGCCCAATTGAAAGACGAAGATCTACATTGGAGATCCAATTGTGAGGCCATCGTGCACGAACTGTATATACCGCAGACATATATTGATGCAGACTTGCAGCCGTTGAGTGTTTAAATAGCATGTTATGACTAAAAAGGATATTCCAGTTCATTTTCATGATCATCACTTGAAAAATATGAACTTTGAACATTTTTATTTATGATAAATGAAAATATCATTAAAAATCTTTATTTTGCACAGAAATCAGTAATCAAATATTTTCAAATATTATGAAGAGTGGGTCGAATTCTGAGGAATTTCTGCTAAGTATTGCACGTTAAAACATGTATAGTACGACAGTATCATAATAGATTCTTGTGAATAGAATCAGTATTAGCATTATAATTGCGATTTTATTAGTACATAGGTTCTATTTCTACTGCAATAAAATAAATATATGAAACTGAATATTTATTTTCAGAAATAAGGTAGTTTGCATTGTCGAAGCACAGAAAAAATCATCACATATCGAACTAGTATGTATAACTACAGTACCTAATGCCCAAAAGCGATAATCTTGAAACAATAGTAACAATAGTGCAATTGCAGAATAAATTACTTCTGGAATGATTTCAAACAAATATTCAGGATTAATTCACAAAACGTACGTAAAAGCTAATGTTTCAACCATAAAAATATTGCTTTACACAGTTATATGTCATATAATTCATGGGCCTGCGTTTTGCACAATAAAAAAGATTCAAGTATCTTCCAGTCGTATTTGTTTCTTACAATTGCATTGCAACTGCTATCCAGTAATATAGTACGTGGAATTTTAATCATGTATAGCTCTAACCCATTAAAAGAAATATATACAAATATCATTGCAATTTATTCGGCACCTGCTATTTTGAAAGAAATCAATTTGTACAATTTAACTTTAATAAATTTATAAAATATTCCGATTTGGGAAGGAAATATGAGGAGTAAATACGCTCTTTTAGTAAATATTAGTAAAAGAGCGTATTTACTCTTTCTTCTTCCAGCACTACAGTCAGTACCTAAGAATGGATTTTGAGGAAATTTTTTAAATGTTGGCAGCAAATGCAAAACTTCTTATCAAATTCGAGAATTACAGAGGTAAGTTTTGACGAGGCCAAATAAGAATGGTTGTTATGCAACTATTGAGGTATGAATACCTCAATACCTCCAGAAGTGTATATTTTGTTGATAATTAAAAAAAAACCTTTTCAAAGATTGTTTTCAAATAAAATATCCCTTAATTATTGTGAAAAGCTTTGAAATATCTCCTGTAAAAAATTTAGTCAATTTGGTACGCATTTCAGACAATTACAGAAATACTAGTATATATATAACTTTGTAGATATTTTAATATATATTTTTTATAAAAATAACGGGTAACTTCCCATACATCCTGCAAGCTTGTATGCAAATATTTGCAGCTAAAACCTTCACAGATTGATTCTCCTACTCAAATATGATCATTTGCTGGCGGACGATTGATTAAATGTGATTAAGAACATGTTTGAAATGTTACATGAATTTTTATTATGTATATATTCTATTTTTAAAATTATGTGCCTATTACTCACATCCTCATTGGTCCAAAAACATCCAGATCCGGTTTTTTGTGCTTCGAATTGGAAGATAAACATCTATTCTGATTTTCTGCGTTGAAAACCAATTGAAAATCTACTTGGTTTTGTTTTACGAAGACGCAAAGTACAACTCAAAAGTCATGTGATTTTTCGACAAGTTTTAAGAATGGAAGATTGCATAACAATACTCACGCTTTCATGCAAAATATGCAACAGAAACTTATATTAAAATGGATTTTCTGCATTCTTGGGAACAGGGCGCAAAATTTTCGAGCAGACGAGTTGAAGTTCACCGTGCGGCAATTTTTATTCACTTGCCTGCATATTCATATTCAGCTGCTCGATACTCGTTTGTCAACTGAATGAAAGTCAATGAAAATTTGTAAACATCTTACAAAGTGTTAAATTGCTGATAAAATATTAACATTTCGATTACATTTAATGGTGCTTTACACAGATCTCATTCCATTTAAATGTTGTGGAGTGTTTTTGGAAAGAATTGTAGCCATAAACGTAGGTAATTGTGAAGATGTTTCTCGATCGGCATCATATTCAATGACTACAAATTGACTGAGTGTGTGAAGAGGGAGAGCGAAAATGAATTTGTTTGTTTTGAATATTCAATGCAGAATCATTCAAATTCGTGCTGTTTTCAGTCAATGACTATGAAAATTTTGCACCCTGCTTGGGAACATGATTGATTTATAAAAATTATACAAACTCATAAATTAGACAATCAATTTTTCGATTTTTGGCCTATGGCGGTACCACTGTGGGATGGGATCGGACAAGACTCTGCAGGAAAATGCCCTGCACTGTGCATCAATGAGGCCGATGATTTTCTCAGGGAGACCCTTGCGCCGCAGGGCTTCCCACACACTAAGATAAGCTCGACAAACGCCGGCACCGCCGTGGCTCAGCAAATATTTATACTGAATCTCGGATAAAAATTGCGTTTGTTAGCTGAATTTTGGCAAAATATTTCCTGAGTCTCAGCAAACAAACAACACGATTGCTGAGATGCCGTTGAAAAACAAGTTTGCTGAGCGCTCGGCGGTGCCAATCTCGGTAAAACAGCAAGAAAAATTGCCGAGATTCAGCGAAATAAATTAAGTGTGCACAAGCACATGATTCCGTGATTGAGACGGTCGAAATCAATGAACACCAGGTAGAGAGACTCTTGGAATTCATTGATTTGCTCCAGGATGATACGGAGCATGACAATATGGTCCACACAGGATGTACCGGCACGGAACCTTGCTTGCTGCCGTCGGAGAGTTGCGTCAATCTTCTCCTGTATCATGGTTGAGGATCACTTTGCAGAGGACTTTGAAAACGATACACAGTAACATGATGCCCCGCCATTGGCCAATTATTGCGTACAGTCAGGTCACCCTTCTTGGGTACCTTTACTAAGACGCCTTGCATCCAGTCGGCCGAAAATGTCGCGGTTTCCCATATGTTGCAGAATAATTGATGCAGCAGTTGTGTGCATACTACGGGGTCAGCTTTGAGCATCTCAGCTGATATGTGATTGATCCCTGGGGCCCTGTTCGATTTCATGCTACGGATGGCTGTTTCTATCTCCTGCACTGATGCAGCTTCGGTGTTGACACGGGTAATGCGTTGAACCCTTGGCGGATCATGCTGAGGTATTGATGGCGTGGCCGACACTTGAAAAAGGTTTGCAAAGTGCTCCAACCAGCGATTCAGCCGGGTCGGTCGATAGCTGTCCAGACTAGTGTCCAGATGTCTTTTTCTCGGGCATCCTAGCATTCATCTTAGTCCCACTACGATGTGAAACATCGTAGAAGAGACGGATGTCGCCGATGTTAGCGACATTCTCGCCTTTGTCAGCTAGGAAGTCCTCTTAGGCGTCCCGTTTGCATGAGCGTTTCACTTCCTTCTCGATGGCCGAATAGTGCTTAGGGCTACGGCTTTGGCTCCTCATGTTTTCGCTCGCTCTATCACGGCTTTGGCATTCCTTCGCTCCTCTATCTTCCTCCAAGTATCATCTTTGATCCACTGCTTTCTCCGGGTGCGTAGCTCACCCACAGTATTCTCCCCAGTGGCGATTAGGGCGTTCTTGATGGCACTCCATTGATCTTCTACGCTTCCACCTTCAGGAATATCCGCAGCACGGTACTCTAGCTCCTCGACGAAGGACCTTTTCACCGCAGCGCCTTCCAGTCGGCGTGTGTTGAACCGGCGGCGCCCGATTTTCTCCACTTGTAGATGGATCCTAGCAAATCGCAAACGGATCTCGCCGATTAAGAGATGATGGTCGGAGGCAATGTCGGCGCCGGCGCTACGTTTGTTCCGTCCATCAAGAAAGGACCATGGTAATGTTTCGAACCCGAGTTCTGAATCTGGCAACAATTATCCTCTCATTAATAGGTCCCATTTCATGAGCGCAGCGCCAACGTTGGTGTGAGCGCTGAGCAGGAAACCAACTCCACGGTGACGAGGAGCGTGTTCACCTCGTAGGCCAGAGAATAGCGGAATTTGACCCAACAACAATCTGTGTTCTCCAAAGTTCGGCCAACGGACTTCGGCTCTGTCCTAGGATCTCAAGCTTCATACGGCATGTCTCATTGGCTAGTTGAGCCAGTTCATCCTGCTAGACTAGTTTTAATACAATCCAAGTTCTTATTCTTCATTTTCGGTTTCTGGTACGGTTGTAGGGTTTCGGAAACAGTAGGTTATTGGCCTAAGGTCCCCTATCCAGCGAGGTGGGGCTGCCATCTTAGGTATAGCTTGCGGTGGAGGATTATTTCATATTAAGTCACTGAATCCCCAGACCAGACGCTGTTTGAGCCACACCTTCTTGGTGAACAGACGCTCGAGACGTACCTCCTCAATCTAGCTGAAGTCAGAAGGACAATAGTGTCCAAGCTGCACTACCAGCTTAGCATACAACTCTTAGCTGGCGGTCTTTGTCATCGCTTGACCCATGGAAGCATGAGGTAGGAACTTGTGAGGACCAGATCTATGTTGAACACCGACGATCAATTTGCAAGCACTTTTCGAGGTAAATATGCGGAAGGCATAGCGTATCTTAATTCGGTTGGTCATACTGAAAACAACGCAGAACAAAAAAAAAACGCGTGACGAAACAAACTTAGCATAAACATGTACATGTGCGTATAATTTCAAATTCAATTTCAATTCAGCGTGATTTCGAGACGATTGTCCTTAAGCTGATTACGCTATCCGTAAAAGGCCCTGTTCGCCGTTGCAATACACCTTTTCACTTCACGGGAAACGTCATTGTCACATGACACAAGTGTTTCAAGATAAACAAAATGTTATTCTTCAACAATTTCAAACACATCCCCATCAATCACTACCTCAGCACGAACACCACTAGGTATGCCTCTGTCTCTACCCGCTATCATGTACTTCGTCTTGGAAGAGTTAATTGTCCATGTCAATAATGTCCATACTCCATGTCATCCGCAAAGCATACAAATTGACCGGATCCAGAGCGATGTTGAAGAGTAGGCATGAGAGTCCATCACCTTATCTCAGTTCCCGGCGAGATTCGAATGAACTGGATAGTTCACCCGAAACCCTTACGCAGTTTTGCACACCGTCCATCGTTGCTTTAATCAGTGCAGTCAGCTTCCCAGGAAAGCCGTTTTCGTCCATGATTCTCCATAGCTCTGTGTGGTCGATACTATCGTATGCCGCTTTGAAGTCGATGAACAGGTGATGCGTTGGGACCTGGTATTCACGGCATTTCCAGAGGATTTGCCGTACGGTAAAGATCTGGTCCGTTGCCAACCGGCCGTCGATGAAGCCGGCTTGATAACTTCCCACGAATTAATTCGTTTTAGGTGACAGACGACGGAAGATGATCTGGGATAGCACTTTGTAGGCAGCATTCAAAATAGTGATCGCCCTGAAGTTCTCACATTCTAAATGGTCGCCTTTCTTGGGAATTCGGTTTCCCAGATCCTGACTATAGGCCGATGCAGACAGGTGGCCAACTTATCTGGGCCCATCTTGATGAGTTCAGCTGCGATACCATCCTTACCAGCTGCTTTGTTGGTTATGAGCTGGTGAATGGCATCCTTAACTTCCCTCAGCGTGGGAGTTGGTTCATTTCCGTCCTCCGCTGCATTTGCGTCGTTGTTTCCTCCGTTGCCGTGGGCTCCCGTGCCTACGTTCTCCACGCCGTTCAGTGTTGCTTCCACCTTTCGATCACCTCACGTCCGTCCGTCAAGAGGCCTCCGTCTTTATCCCTGCATATTTCGGTTCGCGGCACGAAGCCGTTGCGGGATGCGTTGAGCTTCTGATAGAACTTCCGTGTTTCTTGGGAACGGCACAGCAGTTCCATTTCTTCACACTCCGCTTCTTCCAGGCGGCGCTTTTTCTCCCGAAAGAGGCGGGTCTGCTGTTTCCGCTTCTGTTTGTAACGTTCCACGTTCTGTCGAGTCCCTTGCTGCAGCAATACCGCCTTCGCTGCGTTCTTCTCCTCCAAAACCGTTCTGCACTCTTCGTCGAACCATTCTTTCCGTCGATTCCATTCCACGTACCCGATGGTGCTCTCGGCTGCGTCGTTGATGGCTGCTTTCACTGTACTCCAGCAGTCCTCTAGAGGGGCCTCATCGAGCTCGCCCTCGTCTGGCAGCGCGGCTTCGAGATTCTGCGCGTATGCTGAGGCGACATTCGATTGCTTCAGTCGCTCTAGGTTGTACCGTGGCGGTCGCCGGTACCGTACATTGTTTATGACGGAGAGTTTTGGGCGCAGTTTGACCATCACCAGATAGTGGTCGGAGACGATGTTGGCGATGTCCGTCAATCAGAACGTGGTCGATTTGAGATTCCGTCTGTTGTGGTGATCTCCAGGTGAAATGATATGGGAGGCTGTGTTAGAAAAAGGTGCTACGTATGGCCATATTTTTGGAGGCGGCGAAATCAATGAGTCGTTGGCCGTTTTCGTTCGTTTGCTGGTGGGCGCTGAACTTACCAATCGTCGTCGGTCTGAATTCCTCCTCCTGGCGTTTAAATCTCCTATGATGATCTTGACGTCGTGGCTTGGGCAGCGATCGTACTCGCTTTCGAGCTGCGCGTAAAATGCGTCCTTGTCATCATCGGTACTTCCGGAGTGTGGGCTGTGCACGTTTATTATGCTGAAGTTGAAGAATCGGCTCTTGATCTTCAACCTGTACATTCTTTCGTTGATCGGCCACCAACCGAACACGTGCCTCGGCATATCACCCATCACGATGAAAGCTGTTCCCAGCTCGCGTGTGTTACTGCAGCTCTGGTAGATGGTATGATTACCTCTAAACGTTCGCGCCATGGATCCTGTCCAACACACCTCCTGCAGCGCAATGATGCCGAACCCTCAGTAGATCGGCGAGTATGCGGGTGCTCCCAATGAAGTTGAGAGATCGGCAGTTCCACGTACCGAGTTTCCAATCGGATGTCCTTTTTGTTCGTTGGGGTCGTTGCCGTTGGTCTCGGTTCTTATTATTATGTTGTTGATTTTCCGATACAATGTTTTTTTACGGCTGGCTCGTAGGGCCTGACACCAACCCCCTACTTTCCGGAGGACCATAGTGCATAGTTGAGCTTAGAGTCCTTCCCTGGCACTCGGACGTAGATCAGCCGCCCCAAACATGGGGATCAGACGCTGTTGAGAGCCGCTCCTCCTGGAGAACAGAGGCTCAGGTTTGCCAAAGCAAACTCCCCCTTCCCTGTCAGCCTACGACCAAAGTTCCCACCGGGGTTGTTTACCCGATCTTCGCTAAGGTTGCTCATAGTTTCCGGCCGGTACCGCGAGGAGGTAGGGATAGGAGTTGCTGGGCAGAGACTAGTGGATCACAATGGGATCTAAATTGTGCAGCATACCCAGCCTTTACCGTGCCAATCTTTATACGCATGGAAATTAAAAACATTTCCATCACGAACAGATCTCGGCCAACCAGGAATTGAATCGGTCATCCTCAGTATTGTCTTGCCGAATACCCATGCGGTGGAATATCAAAAGGTACTTTTCGGATTGATAATGTACACCGGGGCAATTTAAAACGGGTGGGGCAAGATGGAACAGCGAGTTAACATGGAGTTTTCTAATGATGATAAACAATTCGATTGCCATAATAGATAGTTTTTTATTCAAACAATCTTTAAGCGGAGGAAATATTTTCAAACTGTATTGAAATCTACCCTGATAAAAAGTATCATAAAAATACGATAAATTTTATTGTTACAACACCATTTTTCGAAAAATATTCACCATTAAACATATTGTAATTTACACAACACACTCACCATCTCCCCTATTGTTCTATACCATTCGGCGAATGGTAAATGGCACTTTTACAATAAAAAATGGTGGTCGTTATGTATCTTAACCATAAAATTTTGAGAAAATTTTCATACACTTTTTCGCGAAAAACAATAGAATGTATTGTGTTTTTATGAGACATTTTTAGGGCAATTTTCAAAAGATAACAATATATCTTAATGTTTTTTAATTGTTCTTACAATACAAATACAATTAATTGAATGGCGTCAAATGAATCGTTGTTACAATAAAAATACAATAATATTTGTTGTTATTTGTAAGCAGTTTTCGCTTTTGAAAATCTATAGAATTTATATTTCCCGCTAACATTTATATCCAGCATTTACGAGCACTAACGTCCGCCAGAATGATATGCACATTTTATGATAAGAATCAAACACTCTGATGTCTGTCTGGTATGTATTGCTTGGCAGCTGTTGATAAGATCTATCTTCAATCTTTTCAAATAACTGCCAAATATCACAAGTCAGACCTCAGGTCGTATGATCCATACCATAAATCGTTCACAATTCATGTGGCCATTAGTATCTGTAAATGCTGAAGAAAAATGTTACCGAAAAATATGAATTCTTTGGTTTTTCAAAGGCGAAATCTGTTTACATAACAACAAATTTTATTGCATGTTTATTTTAACATCAGTTCAATTGACCCCATTAAACAAATTGTATTTGTAGTTATCAATGGTAGTTTACTATTTACTAGATTCCTTTAATTTATTGGAAAACATTAGAAAAATCATTGTTCATCTTTTTCTTGTCGTAACGTCCTCACTTGGCTAAAACCTGCTTTTCAGCTAGTTTTCTATAAGTACTTCCTCAGTTATTCATTGAGAGCTTCCTCTGCCAATACGGCTTGACGTCTGTCAGTCGTTGAAGTTTTAGCGAATAACATTCGATAACCGAAACATCTTGTAACGTTTTGCGTTTTTTTTATTAAAAAAAAGTAGATGAAAATAAAAATAAAATTGATTTTTCATTAATGTTTGTATATTAGGTATCAACTTTGAAATATTTTGTTTATGTTTGTAAAATCGGTTCGTGCCTGTTACTTATGCTCTTGTGGAATTTATTTGTCATGGTGTTTGTTAAAGCTTCATCGATAGTAGCGCTTTTATAGCATGATACGCATGGCGCGTACATACCTTTTGGCGGATTACAGGCGCGATGCAAATTTGTCGCCATGCATGATATTCGCCATGCTAAAGTAGTTGGCGCGATTCTTAATAATAGAGAGATATTTCAATAGTCGGACTTTTTGAAAAGAGGCACGGTTTCGAGGCGCAAGACAATTTTCTACTCGTTCATTTCGCTACACAATCGGCTGGAAAGCAGAAGTGCGCGAGTATAGTTTCGAGTGATAGCTCCAAATTACGTTTAGTTGAGTCTAGAATTGAAAGTTATTTGAGATTAAGTTTGAATTTTAGTGAAAGTTAATTTGAAAGTTGAAGGTAAATTAGTAGTGAGTGAGTTTAAGTGCCTTTAAGTAATGTAAAACGTTTTTTTTGTGATTTTCTTTCTTGTATAGTGGACCGAGGTCCATAAAATCCGCGAATTCTGCTGATAATTTTATTCAGTGACAGAATCTACGAAAAAGGTAATTAATTTAATTGAATCTAAAAAAGTGCTTATTGAAACTAATTCGCTAAAACTAATTCCTGTTGGACGTGTAGCGCCCAGCAGCGCTTTTTTCGTACGGCTGGATTTCCGTGCTATTTCGGCGACCGTCATCGCCGAATCGGGGTGTTATTGGCGGAGTGAACCGCCCCTTCGTCCGTTGAACGCGACCCGTGTGCCCAGCTAAGGCCCGCCTTCAAAGGTAGCCAAACGGAGTGGAGTGAAGTCGCTAAGCTATTTTCCGTAGCGAGTAATCCCCCTCGGTAGCCAAAAACCGAAGGTAGGTCCAATTTCGTCTAACCCCGTGGACCAGGGAACGAGAGTTTTGGTTCGCGTGCAGCGTGTCGTCAATTGCACGCCGCGAACCCGGTCACAATCCAGGTACATAGGAGTAGTGGCATTCCCCGCTCGGTCATAGTTGGAACCTAAGTACGCGAAGCCGGGTCGCTGGGCTCTGTAGCTCTCCTATCGACTGGTGAGGGACCGTCCCGGGAATCGTACGGCATCCGCCGCATACTCTCGTCGAGATAAACCGGAAGCTTCCGTCCAGCCGCCACTCCCTCCGCAACGATAATACGGCCATAACGCACACGGGTCTCCTCGTCGTCGCTGCGCGCCAAAACGCAGCACCAACACGCCAGGTACCGTCATCTTCGAGAACCGAAGGACGCCATCATCGAGTCGTCGAGCTTCGTCGTCGCCCCGCCATCGATCGTCGTCAAAAAAACCTGCGCAGGTACGTCAAGAGCTTCTTTTTTACATGGCCATGTTTGCTCTTTCCATTCCGTATTAAAATTTCCGTCCAACACGAATGAGTTGCCTAAAAATAAACGGTTAAATTTTTGAAAATTAGTTCAGTTATATTACGTTTTACGTTGCTTCTTTTGAATAAACATACTCACTACCTTTAGTTACGTTTCGTTCCGTTATTCTGCTCGATTGAGTGCATCCCTTCGGCTCTCTCTAAGGTTCTGTTAGCCTGCGAAAGAGTAGAACTTAATCTTGCGTTTTTCGAAGCAATTCTGCCGTTTTTCGATGAACCGTTCGAAAACCATCCCTGAGAGGAATAGTCTCTAGCATAGTCGGGCATACTTCAACACGACCGGTGGTCTCTCTTTGAGAGTGGCGCTTAAGCCACCGCGCTTTATCGACCCTCAAGAATAGTTTAGCGAACGGTTACAATCTACTAAACTCAAATTTAAAACGAAAACTATAAAAAAATATGTCAAGTGATTTTGTATTTGATTATGCAAACATGATCTAAGCAACAATAATATTTATTGTTATTTATTTGTTACGAATTGTTTTTAAGTGTAATTGAAAAATAAACTATTTTCCATGAGAACTTTGCAGGCACTTTTGCAACTATGTAAAAACAACTTAAATTAATTTTTACTGATAGTAACTTTCAATTATTATAGAACTATTGAAAAACAGTCGAATCAATTAGTCACTAATAAAGCTAATGTTCACTTATTGTACGAACTATATGGGATTGAATTCTATTGTAAAAAGTAACAATCTATCTACTATGTGTTTTATTGTGAACAATAAAACCAGTCATATGTTAATAATATTTACCATGTAATGAATGGTAATTTTTTATCCGGGTATTTCAAAACTCCGCGTTTCATCTTGCCCCACCCGTTTCAACTTGCCCCGGTGTACCTTAGTGTGTTTGCAGGAAATATCCACATTTGTTCGTATTCTCCCTTAGACCCTGATACTGATACCCTTAGACCCACCCTGAACTCAACCACCGAGGACTGCCTGCCTTCGAGCAGAAAGACACACAGACCTGGGAGGGAGAAATATTAGTAACGCTCAAATATTTGATAAGTTTCATTAAAAATACCAACATACATTCCCCACGAGACGAAAGCCGAGCCCTGGGCAGAGTGAGACGTTATAGATCCAGTTTTCACAGGGAGAGAGTGATATACCTACAATAACGAGAGGAGAAAAAAAAGTTAAATGAAACGATATACCCACACCTTTGAATGGCGTACGCCGGGCCAGGCTGGGTGTGATCCCCCCATATCCAGTCCCTTCTCTGCCGGCACGCACAGACGGCAAAAGATCGGGGGATGAAACATTATTAGGAACGAACGAGACATACCGGACCGGCTTGGATTGTCAAATTTTTACGGGATGTGCGCCTGTGCTGGCCGCGGAGAAAGGCATCTATGAGCTAGCTCGTGCTGATGAAGATTTTAACCACGAGCGGCACGACACAGGAGAGGCAAAGTTCGGAATCATAAATAAATCCACGTGAGTAACGCGTTCAACTGTAGGGGGCGGGAAGAGTCTGGAGATGGAAATTTTCAAATTCAGCTGCCAGACTGAAATGTGTTTAAATGAGTCATGAACGTTTATGATGCCACCAAAATATCCTAATCAATGTATTGTGTAGAAAATTACAACAAAATGTTTATACAAAAAATATGTATGAAAATCGGGTTTTGCTCCTACTAATTCCATAATAGTTTTGATACATCATTTTTAATACTTTTTTAGTAAGTAAGCACATAGTGTTTTAAATCCACGGTAGCCCAATTTCGCTAATATTAACATTTCCTGTAAAACTGTGTGTGTATGTGTGTTTGTTTTTAATACGAAGTAAACCCTAGTAAACCAAAGGATTGCTTGTCAAGTTTAAAAAGGTTTAAAAATAACTACCGCGAAAAATATTTTTCAATCTTCCGCAACTAATTGCAAAAATTTGCTACCGTCGATAACCTATCATCACCAAACTGCTTCTGAAAACGCTAACAAATCAAGCCCCGTTCCTCCTTCAACAAGTTTACCAAAAAGCGATAAAAATATATAATTCGCAAAATCGCCCCACTTACCAACCGCGGGAAGATGGTCGGTTCAAATTCCTGGCAGTCGGCATGCAAAATACAAATTGAATTCACCTAACCGACATGCACAACACACCTATAAGGAATGCTCCCATTCCCCCACTACCGGTGGTCTGCAATGCCCTCGGACCCTTCCATGGCCGGGACCACGAATAAACATTTAAAATTCAAATGAGCCGTGGTTCTTGTGGAGTCCTCAGTCTCACACCGTTCCAGAAGAGAAAAAAAAGTTCTTCCACAGCAATAAATAAAGCAGTAACCATCTGGGCCAAGTCCGCCAGCCCAAACAACCGGGGGTTTCTACCACCTACCAACCAGTCAGTTGAGTTGGAGTCGAGGGCCTCCAAGGAAGCAACTCCCGAGTTTACATGAAATCTCATCAACTGCCGGAGAAGAAACAGATCCAAGGCCGCGCGCCGCCAGTAGAGCCGAGCGAGCGCCAATAAATATTCATGCTTATCAATTCCTTACCACTCTGATATTGGTTTTATTCGAATTTTATTTCGAATTAATATTATAATGGCATTCGCCAATATCACTTTCGTTCTTTTTGTTCTTGATTTTTCATTGCGGGTTCTCAGCAGTATTGGATCCGCAGCAGAATGGGCACTGGGAACTAGGTTGTTATCGTAATTGAGTTGATAACAGTTTTATTTTACGCTCGTTATCCTGAGATGTTAAGCGCTGGGGAACTTTGTTTGAAGAAAGCTTGCAAAGAACTCCGCATAAAGGGAACTCGAGTGTTTTGGTCGAAATGGGTCTCGTCGAATTGAGATTCTGGAGTATCAAGACAGCTGCATTGCATTGGCCGAAATTCAAATTTTTGAGCCTATTGGGCTGCAAAATGCTGAGTCGACAGCCTGGAAAAAAGGTCATAGGAATTGAAATTGAAATACATAAGTGACCCGATTTTATCAGCCCCTTTCCGGAACACATTTTTTGCAGTCCTTAACCCTCTACAGGAAACTTTTAATGATGATCCATTTCGGAAACCTGGGGTCCAATTGGACCCCAAATTCGTTCTTCTGTATCGCATGATCCTGATTTATTAGAATATCGGTGTCTTCAGTAAAGTTATTGGGTTGGTCAAGGACTTACAGATGCTGGACCGTTTAATTCGGAATTTCATATAGGTGGCGCTAGTGAGCATGTAAGTATTCAGTATTTGAGCACATATATATCAAGATCCTAACCACATAGAATTTTGGTGTCTTCAGCAAAGTTGTTTATAAGGTAAAGTGTTTACTAATGATGGACCGTTTGTTTGAAAAATTCACACATAGATGGCGCTACTGAGCGTGCAAATTTTATATTAATGTATCTCAGGATCCTGATCACCTAGAATGATGTTATCTTCGGCAAAGTTGTTGAGTTGCTCAAGGGCTGACAGATGCTGGTCCGTTTGATTCGGAACTTCACACATAGGTGGCGCTAGTGAGCATGTAAGTATTAAGTATATGATCACATTTATATCAAGTTCCTGACCACATAGAAATTTGGTGTCTTTGGCAAAGTAGTTTATTGGGTCAAGTGTTTACTAATGATGGACCGTTTGTTTGAAAATTTCACACATAGATGGCGCAACTAATCGTGCAAATTTTATATTTCATATATCAGGATCTTGAGCACCTAGAAAGATGATATCTCCGGCAAGGACTTACAGGTGATGTAGTGTTTAATTTGAAACTCCACGTATAAGTGGCGTTACTGAGCACGCATATTTCATATGTCTCATATATCGCGGGATTCTGATCACTTAGAAAGATGGAGTGCTCGGAAAAGTTGTTGCGTAGGCCAAAAACTTACTGACCATGGGCCGTTAAATTTGGAAATTCACCATACGTAGATGGCATTGGTCAGCATGCAAATTGTATAATTAATTAATTGCCATAACTTTCAGGTTTATCTATTTTTTTGAACAAGTTGCTTTTTGCGTCGTGGCTCACGATGTACAACATAGTGACAATGAATACAATTTATGTGTGGGTATATGTCTGTTCTACTTACATGGCAAACTTGTGGCCGTGCGGATAACATTGTCAAACATACTCGATGGTGTGACATACTGTTTGAGCAAGAGAGAGCAGCGCTGGAGTCGAAGTGGATTGGAAATTCTACCACTAGGTGTAGCTAGAGTGAAAACAAATTTTAAATTTTACAAATCTCAGGATCCTAATTATTTAGAAATATGGTATCTTCGGCAAAGCTGTTCAGAATATTAGGTGAATTATTATTTGGTTCGAGCTTCTGTCATTAGGTGGAGCTAGTAGCAAATTTGCAAAAACATAGAAATTTTAATTATTAGTCAGAAAAATTCAAACAAGCTATGACTTCTTATTAAGTGCACCAAATTTTGACTGCAAGATCTCCAACTAGTTAGCTATAATTGGTACAAATTTGGGCTTGATTGGTTAACTCTACGTGAAGTTGAAGTGTTTCTAGTAAAAAATATTCTAATTTCACTGCAGTCCAAGAAACTAGGGTATTGGTTCCCTTATTAAGCATGTGGCTCCCATTTTCATCCTACGAAAAACAAAGGATTGAAGCGTTGTTTGTTTTGTTTCTTATTTTTGTATTTTTTGTTAGAAGTGAGCATGCATGAAAACAAAAAGAACGGAATCAATCGGTGCCGTAATCGCTTGTTTTCGAATAGGATGAATATGGGAGCGTGAGATTACTGATGGCACACATACCCTACTATATCTTAGGGTTAAGTTAACCAAATTTAATGAAATTTTGAAAATGTATGAATAATAAATTGGTCTTTGTTTACCATTTGACTTGACTCAAATTTGTCTGAAGAGAAAAAAGTTACACCTTGTTGAATGCATTTTAAAAAATTCTAATCATTTGTAACCTATTTGTAACTTAATTTGTAGCTAGCACCGCCTAGAGATGAAATTTTGCATCATCAAACTGTAAGCTCTTAACTTACCAAACAGTTTTGCCGTAGAAACCATTTTTCTAAGTAACCAGCGTCCTGAGATTTAAAAAAATATCGCCTCTTTAGCGCCACAAATTAATAAGGTTTCGAACCAAACGGTCCATCAACTGTTACTTCTCGACCAGCTTAACAGTTTTGCCGAGCACACCAACACTCCAAGTAATTAAAACCCTGAGATACATATATGGATGAGAAAATGTGTTATTGTTGTGTCTGTTTGTCTCTGATATCACAAATGTGATGTCTCTTAGCTTTTTTGGGATCCACTGGTATGCGTTTGATTCATCAAAATATTTGAACAGCCCCTGTGAACACTCTGCGTGTGCACTGAGTAGTGTTTTTCTGAATGCGCGCAGAAATTGTACACTGCATTGTTTGGGATTATGACTTGCAGGCTCTTGTGCTATATGAGATATACAAATTGCATGCCCACTGACGCCATCTATGAGCAAAATTCAGAGTAAAACGACTCATCATTTATAAGTTCTCGCAACTTATTTGCAGAATCTTCAATTTTACTAAATAATCTAAATCCTGATGTAAAAATGAATCAAAAATTGTATGCTCACTAGCGTCATCCAGTGACAGAGGTTCGAATCAAATGGTCCATTATCTGTAAATTCTTGACTTACCAAACATCTTTGCTGAAGATAGTAGAGACGGCAAGAAAGTCATTAGGACCCTGGGATATTTGAAGTATAATATTTGCATACTCAGTGGCGCCACCTGTGTGTAGATTTCCGAATCAAATTTTGCATTATCTGTAAGTTCTTGACCTATGAAACAACTTTGCCGAACATACCATCTTTCTATGTGATCAGGATCTTGAGATATATGAGATGTAAAATTTGCATGCTCACTAGCGTCACCTATGTGTGGAGTTTCATATCAAGTAATTGACAAACACAACAACTTTCTCGAAGGCGTCATCTTTCTAAGAGATAAGGATCTAGTGATATATGAGATACAAAATTTACATGCTCACTTGCACCACCTAGTGGTGGCACTTCGAATCAATCGGTCCATTATCTGTGAGCGCTCGACTTACTGAGCAACTTTCCCGAAGATGTGACGCTTCTACAAGCTCTAGATCTAGATTTCGCTTGAAGACATTATATTATTCAATTGTTTATGCAAAATAGCGCCATCTAGTGAAGAAATTTCGAATTTACCAATTCACTGCCAGATGTCGCATGACTTACCGAACAAATTTGCTGAAGACATGAATATTATAAAACATCAGAATCAAAAGATATAGAGAATTCAATATGGGGTCCAAATGGACCCCAGGTATACAAAATCGCCCGGTTCAACTTTGACATGGAATTAAAATCAAAGTATGCCATGAAATGATCTTTATTTTTTCTTAAATAATAGAACTAGGTCTAGTTTGAAGGTACTGAAAAAATAAAGTCAATATGTTATACCCAACTTGTTTGCCATTACTCTAAAGTTGCCTGGGGTCCAAATGGACCCCAGAGAGGGTTAAAAACCTAAACAGTTTTTCAAACTTTTTATCCCTCTATATTCTGCATTTCAGCTGTAGTTTGATGATAAACATTAATGAATTGAATAAAGTTTGGCCGTAAGATAACGAGAGCAAAATGTTTGTCGCAATATGGGGCTGACAAAATCGGGTCCTTTCTGTATTGCACAGTGACTTAAGGCGAAACTGGAAGCATTTTTTTCACTTTTTGGTTTTGGATTTTTGATTAAATAACGAAGCAATATTTTCAAAATCGGTTTTCGTACACATGTAGAGTATGGATCAAGGTGCCTACTGATTTTTTTTGTGGTGGAAAATGTTTTTCGTTTTTGCAGGAACCATTTTTGAAAAAAAAAATACAAATAAATTTTTTCGCCATAAGCGCTACAACCCTTAGCCTCCTAATCGGTGAAATCCAGCTGCAAATTGAAATGATCCATGGACAGAAGGGGAAAATTGCGCTTGCGCGTCGGTGCAACATAGTCTGACTTTAAGTAACGCAGGATTGGGTGGTTCTAACGCTTCCACGTCGTAAATATTTGAGTTATAATATGGCGTCTTCACCAAGGACGCACCAAGAAAAAACACTAATCTACAAGTTAGCCGAACATCACATTCTAATATTTGGCTTTTGAAATGAGTTATATGTCTGAGTTATAGACAAATGAGTCAATCGATTACCAGGTTCGAAATCGAAAACATCCTTGATAGGAGTGAGAAGTGATTACTCAACAGTGATAGGTGAGGAGTGAGATATGAACAATGCGGAATATCTTCTTCTTTTCTGGCCAACTAGCACCATTCGGCGCTAGTTGTGTTTTACGTCAGCTGGGAGCTAAGCATTAAATCCGACGCCGACGAGCAATGCGGAATGAGGAGTAAGAAATTAAGAGCGAATAATGACAAGTGAGCAGAGAGGAATGAACAGTGAAAAGTGATGAGTGGAAAGTAAGGAGTGTAAAGCGAGGAGTAAGAGGTAAGTGAGGCACGAACAGTATGGAGCGTGAAGCAGTACAAAGTGAGAAGTAAAGAGTGAGGAGTGAGCAATGAAGAGTGGGAAGTGAACTGTAAGGAAAAGGCAATAAAGGAGTGAGAATATTACGAAAAATCATGTAACGTTCATAAATTATATTGGCCATTTTATCGTTATAAATGTAAACATGTAGCTTAAAGAATATCATCTAAACACAGACACACATTATTTTAATTGAAAAACTGGTGAAATGGAACTCAGCCTACCATCTGTGAACTGTAATACAACTCTAACCCACCATCTAGTATTGCCCGCCACCTCGTCGACGCAGCTCACCCCTGTCGAAATGTCATCATAGGGAAGAAGAGACGGATAAACGGGAAACATACGAAAACACCTCGCTGGGAGAAGTTTTTCATCGGCATCAGATTGGGTACAATAAGCGGACGTCACCGAAGAATATTCTGGAAGGAAGAGGGTATAAAACCCAGCTCGACCAGGAAACATTCCTCTTGTTCTACCCCGGCCAGTTTAGAAGAAACATCGGTGCCAAAGTGTACTTTTGTCGTGAGGAGTTTGCCAAACCGTTCGTCTACGTGGACCCACGTTCCCGGGGGCAGACATTACGGCCACCAAGATCATCGCTGCGGGAAAATGTTCCGGCCAAGATTCCGGCAAGCGCGTGTCCGAAGACGCAGCCGAGAATCGACGGGTGTGAGTGCGAATGCCATCAGAAAGAAGATCCCCACACAGTGGCTCAGGTAGGAGCTGTTTCTGCGAGAAACCGGGGAAGTACTGCTGCGAGGATCAGACCAGAAGGGGACGAAAATCGAAGAAAGATACCGGTAGTGTAGAATTTGTAGGCAACCATGTGTGTAAGAGCATTAAATACGTAAAGGGAAACTACATTCTTCTTATTTGGGACGTCCGTCGCTTGCCAATGAAAGAACTCCCTTTTTTATTGTAACAATCATTTCAAGCTTGTTAAAATACAACATATAGTAGTGGAACACTGCAAATGCGTAATAAAATAGGACATCACATACGAACATATACAATACATAACATACATTATCCCCTTGGTAACATTGTCCCTTTGGGTAACCCTTGTGGATTTCCGAACCCAGGATGACGAGGTTCTCCAGTTGTTGTTGGTTCATCAGTCAATTCTGTAATCGTGTTTTGTCTGGCAGGTTGCCTTTTGCGTTCGCAGCGTTAGTTGCCATCATAGCTTGAGTTACGTCAGACGTTTACAGTTTGGTGTCCCTATTAGGGAACCATTTCCAAATCTGATAGAAGAAGTTGATTTTTTTCCTGAAATAACTTGAAAGTAGGCCATGCAAGTGAGACTACTGATATATCAGGCCAAACATTTCAATAGGTCCTATCTGCATTTGAGAGGCTCTCTTTGTTCACTTTCTCTTTTAATTATTGCAATGTAATGGTACACTTTTCAACTATTTTTTCAGTACAAATCAAAAGACGATTGTTTTGACAGTCGTTCAATGCAAGGAGACAATCAAAATACAAATAAACAGCTGAGATATTAACGAAAGAGAGGGAAACCAAAGAGAGCCTCTCTTCTGCAGATTGGACCTTTAGACATGTTTGGCCTGATATCATAATGCTCTAAGACATCGGAGCTCTATAAATGTGAATTAAACCTAAGGAGATGCTTGAAGGTTGAAATGGGACATGTGACATAACAATAAAACTTGTAATAAAAAATGATGAATGATGAGTGAGCAATGAAGAGAGAGGGGTGAGGAGCAAGAAGAGAGGAGGGGCAAATAAATAGTGTAAAGTGAAGAGTAAACTGTGAAAAGTAAGAATTGGCTGAGTAATGAATAGTGTGGGGCAGTGAGAAGTGAGTAGTGAGAAGTGATTGAAAGTTAAAAGTAAATGTGAAGAATGGGCAGTAAAAAATAAAGTGTGAGGAGCTTGGTGAGGAGTGTGATGAAGTGAGAAGTGAGAAGTGAATAGTGAAGAGTGAGAGATGAAAAATAAGCAAAAATGAGCATTCAAAGAACATTTATATAAAAATGGCGTGAAAATTTTGTACGTGGGTGCTGCTGGGGTCGGGGAAGGCTCTTAACCTGGTGTGAGATCCCTGCCATCAGAGAAGAGAAGGTCATCTCCCGATTCAGAAATTGATAAATATTTCATGCTGTTGGTCGCGACACCTAGCGGTTGAAGCCACACTTTTTACACGGAAAATTTCAACCGTGTTGACACGAATAAGCAAAGTATTTCGGAGGCAGGTACACCAACTCAAAAACTGATTCTCAAAAAAATGTGTTTAACTAGAATGTACACCGTCAAAGTTGCTTATCTCTTAAAACCGTGAATAGGGTACGCGATACAATAGTGATGAGAATATGTATAAAATCGTCATGATAATTAAGAAAAAATGGCAAAACACCATTATGATGCTTTATAACAGCCTGCAATTGCAAAAAAAACGTCTTTGGTACGAGTACCATATTATTGCAATAGTGGTCGAAACAACAATTGATATGCTCTCAATGAAACAAAATTTCGAAGAATAAGATAATTTATCATCAATATGACCTCATCTGTTCATTAATTTTGATTATACCTGAAATAATCAATACACTTTGATCCATGCAGTTGTTTTGACGTTTATACACGATGGAAACGAAATGGGCAGAAACAAAATAAATCGAGTCAATTTTTCACGCTTAAAATTTATCACTTTTTGTTTGTTCGGATTGCTCTGAGATGCCCTTCTCTTCTCTGCTGCCATCCCTGGGAAGATATATAGGCATTAGAGTCTCACCAGAGGGCCCCTATAGCCGAGGCGGTAAACGCACGGGTATTCAGCATGACCATGCTGAGGGTGACGGGTTCGATTCCCGGTCGGTCTAGGATCTTTTCTTAAAGGAAATTTCCTTGACTTCCTTGGGCATAGAGTATCTTCGTGCCTGCCACACGATATACACATGCAAAATGGTCATTGGCAGAGGAAGCTCTCAGTTAATAACTGTGGAAGTGCTCATAGAACACTAAGCTGAGAAGCAGGCTTTGTCCCAGTGAGGACGTTACGCCAAGAAGACGAGGAGGAGTCTCACCAGAGTTTTTCTTCAAAAAGTTAAAGTAAATTGATTTTGTATGAAATGTTTTGTTCATACTTTAACGATAAATGCTAATTCGAACGCAATCCTGAAGAATTCACTTTGTTTTTTTTTTGTAATATTTACTTGTCCGTAGAGAAAGAAACAAATCTTTAAATTGTTTACTACTTCAACAGCCTAAACTGGTTCCATAAAAACGTTCTAGTTAGTCTGGTTCTGAACTGCGCAATCTCAGTAGCACCACCAATTCGACGAAAATTCATTCGATCAACCGGCACAGACCCCATACCAGAACCCGCGCACACTTGATTCGCGCTACCACCCAAGAAGTCGGAAGAATATCGGAGAAAAGTGGTAGCGTGTTAACGTTTCGATATCGCCCGTCGGCTTCGTTTATTGACCCAGACAATCCGACAATCCGACAGAAATGAAGCGCAAAGCTTTTGTTTTTGAGTTTCCGACTACGATAAATTCTATGTGCCGACACTATGCAACCGGTTGGAACTGAAGACCTCCAGGAGGTCTGGGTGGTCGACCATATGTGTCTTGCCCCATAAAGCTAAATCAGAACACACATCGGAAGAACGACTGTTGTTTTTATTGACAAACTTTTAATATAGTTAACCTTGAGAGTCGTTAAGATAAGTGCGATGCTTAGGATCCGAAACTGATAAAAGCTTTAACACCACCCATACCTGGCGAGCGCGGTCCCATTTCACCAGGTCTCTTTTCCGCGGCAGAATAAAAAGAGAAACGAAACGGTTCGAAAATTAAGTTCCATTTTTAATGATGAAATAGACCAGTAGACGCGGTGTGGTCGGTTAAAAGACCAGTTGCAGATGGCAGTTACGTACGGTGCTTCTCGTTCTCGTTCTTCTCGTCCTTTCAACGCATCTCTCAACGACATTCCGGGATAATTTTTAACGAGTTCAATTTTCGGATGTTTAAATAATTGGAACTGAAGATGGTCACTTTTGTATCACAGGTGGAGAAAGCTGGGATGGGGTTTTAAATATGTAGGTATGAGAAATATTTGAAATACCTACATGACGTTGGCACGGTGTTCATTGATGCGTGTTTTTAAAGTGTTTAGATTAGAATACTATGTCATGAAATGAAATCCTATTGTATGGTATGTTATGAAAACTATATATATTTTATGCCATTATTAGTAACAATTAAATTTTAGGTTTTTCTTTTTCGTTCCATAGAATAATTTTCAGTCCGATTCCAACGGCAGGGCTTTGTTTGATAAGCTTTTCTCACGATATCTCCCTGTATCATTTTAAAAATTCCCATTAAGCGATACTCAATCCTATCAACTCTGTTTTCAAAAATCAAAGAGCTGACAAGGATACATCGAGATATATTTAGAAGCTAATGTTTCAATGAAAACACATTTGAATACCATCGATGCTTTGGAACTTTACAAGTACAAGTACAGTTCTCCGAACAACGTATACCAATAAAATGAAAGGAAACATATGTATGTAATTATCACATTTGTAGTCCTAAAAACCTTAAAAAGTTTAATTTTTGATAGATTTTGTTATTACATACCTTACCGATCAGGCTAAGGCCGGGGTGGCCACTGCTGTACATAGTACCGTCTCCATTCCACTCGGTCCATGGCTGTTTGTCTCCAGTTCCGCACTCTACGTAGGATCCGCAGATCGTCCTCCACTTGGTCGACCCACCTAGCTCGCTGCGCTCCACGTCTTCTTGTACCGGTCGGATGACTCTCGAGAACCATTTTAGTCGGGTTGCTATCCGACATCCTGATGACGTGACCCGTCCACCGTAGCCTCCCGATTTTCGCGGTATGGACGATGGTTGGTTCTCTCAGCAGCTGATGCAGCTCGTGGTTCATTCGCTTTCTCCAAGTCCCGTCTTTCATCTGCACTTCGCCATAGATGGTACGCAATACCTTCCGTTTGAAAACTCCAAGGGCGCGTTGGTCCTCTGCACGTAGAGTCCATGTTTCGGACGACCGGTCTAATCAGCGTTTTGTAGATAGTTAACTTCGTGTTACGGCGAACTTTATTCGATCGTAGAGTTCTGCGGAGTCCAAATTAAGCATGATTTCCTGCCACAATGCGCCTCTGAATTTCTCTGCTGGTGTCGTTGTCGGCGGTCATCAGTGAGCCCAAGTACACAAATTCTTCAACCGTCGATAGAAATTCAGGGTGGCGGGCGCGGTGATTCCTCCCTGGAGCCCTTCGCCATAATGTACTTTGTCTTCGACACATTAATGACTAATCCGATTCGCCTGGCTTCACTCTTTAGTCGGATGTACGTTTCCGCCATCGTCTCAAATTTACGAGCTAGACCATCAATATCATCAGCGAAACCAAGCAGCTGAACGGACTTCGTGAAAATCGTCCCACTCGTGTTTATCCCGCTCTCTTTATTGCACCCGCTAAAGTAATGTTAAACAGCAAGTACGAGAGACTTTACCCTTGCCGTAACCCTCTGCAAGATTCGAAGGGACTCGAGAGTGTCCCTGATACTCGAACTACGCACATCACTCGATCCATCGTCGCCTTGATTAATCGTATCAGTTTACCCGGGAATCCGTATTCGTGCATAATCTGTCATAGCTGTTCTTGATCGTTTGTATCATACGCCGATTTGAAATCGATGTACAAGTGATGGCATTTCTGCATCACTTGGCGGATGGCGAACATCTGGTCCGTTGTAGCGCGTTCATCCATAAATCCAGCCCAGGAACTCTCTTGCAATCGGTGATAGACGGCGGCATAAAATTTGAGAGAGTATCTTGTAGGCAGCGCTCAGTAGTGTAATCACGCGGTAGTTCCCGCAATTCAACTTGTCGCCCTTTTTGTAGATGGGACACACGATACCTTCCATCCATTCCTCCGGTAATACTTCCTCCTCCCAAATCTTGGTAATGGCCCAGTGTAGTGCTCTCACCAATGCTTCTCCACCGTAATTTAGAAGCTCGCTTGGTAGTTGATCTGCTCCAGCGGCTTTGTTATTTTTCAACCGGCCAACCTCCTCTCTCAATCTCAGGGGCCGGAAGTCTTTCGTCCTGTGCACATACTCCTAGATCTGTTACCACGTCACCTTCTGTACTTGCAACGTCGCCATTGAGGTGCTCATCGTAATGCTGTCGCCACGTCTCGACCACCTCACGCTCGCTCGTGAAAATATTCCCGTGATTATCTCGGCACATGTCGGGTTGTGGCACGAAGCCTCCGCGCGAGCGGTTCAACTTCTCGTAGAACTTTCGTGTGTCCTTAGCGCGGTACAGCTCTTCCATCGCTTCGCGATCTCGTTCTTCCTGCTGGCGCTTCTTCATCCGGAAGACTGAGTTCTGCCTGTTTCGCGCCTGTCTGTAACGTTCCTCGTTCGCTCTCGTACGGTGTTGCAGCATTCTCGCCCATGCTGTATTCTTCTCGTTTTTCAACTGTTCACATTCGCCATCGTACCAATAGTGACCGCGATCGGCCGGAATCCTTCCCTGAATCGGAAGCGGATAAAACGAGAGATCCGGATCCCCCAACTCAACCTTTCCCCGTCACTATCTTCCAAACACTCCCGTTCGCGCTCCTCTTTTCTCACACCCCCTGCTGTCAATCCTCCACCAATGTATCTAACTTGCTAGGTTAGCTCAATGCAGTACTATGCTGGTATTAGTAAGCATGGCATTGGACCCTACATCCCACCTATTCTTTAAAACAAGTATCCAAATAACATCATTTTCTTGAAAGCTTGTTATTTGTGTCTAACGAATTGGTTATCACTGACATGCATACACGAAACGTGGAAATATCGATTTTATTATACAATCTTGTCTATCTTTACATAGTATTCCACAATGGTTCTAAAATAGACTACATGCTATGCACATACATATACTTGCTCATTTCAAATAACCAGAACTAACAGTTCTACCTCTACATACTTATTTTCTGCAGGCATTTTCATTTCAATTTGAAAGACTGATCTCTACTGAGTGATACTTTTACAATTGTCTATACCATTCTCTTTCCCTTTTTACCCTTCTTACACCCATAAGAAGGGTATAAATACCGCTTGGAAAACCGACTTTCGATCCGAGGCCCGCAGGGCCGAGTCACATATACAATCAACTCAGCTCGACGAATTGAGCAAATGTCTGTATGTGCGTGTGTGTGTATGTGTGTGTGTATGTGTGTGTGTATGTGTGTGTGTATGTATGTTACAAAAAAATGTCACTCACGGTTCTCAGCCGTCTGTTGACCGATTTGAGTTCTCTTGGAAGCAAATGAAAGCTACTACATCCTAGTAGAACGCTATTGAATTTTATTTTGATTGGACGTTCGGTTACCGAGATATCTTTCAAAGAGTGCTAGGGAGTAGTACAACTTAATTATTTTAGATATTTTTGACAAAGTGTATCACCATAAATTTCTCAGCCGTCTATCAACCGATTTGGGTTCTTAAGGCTCCAAACGAAAGCTACTACATCCTAGTAGAACGCTATTGAATTTTTTTTTGATTGGACGTTCGGTTACCGCGATATCTTTCAAAGAGTGCTAGGGAGTAGTACAACTTAATTATTTTAGATATTTTTGACAAAGTGTATCACCATAAATTTCTCAGTCGTCTATCAACCGATTTGGGTTCTTAAGGCCCGAAACGAAAGCTACTGCACCCTAGAAGAACGCTTTTGAATTTCATTCCGATTGGACATTTTGTAACCGAGATATCTTTCGGGGAGTACTTTGGAGTAATACAACTTAACTTTTTAAGGGGTCTTTGACAAAATGCTTCATAATAAATGAATCAGCCGTGTGTCAATCGATTTGAGTTCTCTCAGCATCAAATGAAAGCTACAGCATCCAAGTAGTATGCTATTAAATTTCATGCCGTTTGGACATTTTGTTTCCGAGATATCTTTCCACGGGTACTAAGGAGTAATGAAATTTACGCTTTTGAGAGATTTTTGATAAAATGTATCATAATACATTTCTCAGCCGTTTGTTAACAGATTTTTTGTGATCATATTTGGTTACACAAGTTAGTTATACATGAAAATGCAATTGCATCAAATACTTAAAAGCTACTATCTCTTTGTAATATTTGAGCTTAATAAACAGTAGCAAAAATATCACGGAATGTATGTAGGAAAAGCCTTTTTTTTTATGATCAAATTTGGTTTCTCAAGGAGCTCTGCATGAAAATGCAATTGCATCAAATACATAAAAGCTATTATCTCTTTGTAATATTTGAGCTTAATAAACAGTAGCAAAAATATCACGGAATGTATGTAGGAAAAGCCTTTTTACCCTTCTTACAGCCATAAGAAGGGTATAAATATCGCTCGAAAAACCGACTTTCGATCCGAGGCCTCATATACCAATGAACTCATATACCAATGAACTCAGCTCGACGAACTGAGCAAATGTCTGTATGTGCGTTACAAAAAAAAAGTCACGCACGTTTCTCAGCCGCCTCTCAACCGATTTGAGTTCTCTTGGAAGCAATTGAAAGCTACTACATCCTAGTAGAACGCTATTGATTTTTTTTTTCGATTGGACGTTTGGTTACCGAGATATCTCTCGAAGAGTACTTATGAGTCATACATCTAAACTTTTTAAGATTTTTTACCAATTGTATCATAATAAATATTTCGGCCGTTTGTCAATGGATTTGGGTTCTCTTGGCACCAAATGAAAGCTGCAGCATCCTAATAGATTGCCCAGAAATTTTATTTCGATTGGACATTTGGTTACAGATATATCTTTCGAAGAGTACTTAGGATTTATACAACTAAATCTTTTGAGATGTTTGACCAAGTGTATCATAATAAATATATTAGTCGTCTGTCAACCGATTTCAGTTCTCCTGGCACCAAATGAAAAGTACAACATTCTAGTAGAACCCTATACAATTTCATTAGGATTATACTTTTGGTTACCGTGATATATTTCAAATAGTACTTGGGAGTAATACAGGTTAACTTTTTGAGAGATTTTTGACCAAGGGTACCATTATAAATATCTCAGCCATCTGTCAACCGATTTGGGTTCTATAAGCACCAAATGAAAGCTACAATATCCTTGTAAAAGGCCCTGAAATTTTATTTCGAATCGACATTTGATTACTGAGATATTTTACGAAGACTATTCAAATAAATTCTTTTTTTTATTATTATATTCATTTGTTATCTTGCATGAATTTTTGACCAGTCTATGGGAAATTATTTTTCAATAAATAATGCTGACCTCATACAAACTGTATACTATCAGGTTATTGTTTTCAACAAAATTATAAATAACAAATTACAAATACACAGGAACTCTATGAAAACTAACAATATGTTAAATGAAAGCTTTGAATTTCTATATTGTGGGAAAAATGCAAGAACCGGACAGCCAAAATAACTAGCGAAAGCCAAAACTGATTAACTTAGAAGATATAGCATTTTTATCCTTTCTACACCATAACCATGAATACCAAGTACTTCGGAGCTCTCTCTCTCTCTTCTTGGCGTAACGTCCTCATTGGGACAAAGCCTGCTTCTCAGCTTAGTGTTCTATGAGCACTTCCACAGTTATTAACTGAGAGCTTCCTCTGCCAATGACCATTTTGCATGCGTATATCGTGTGGCAGGCACGAAGATACTCTATGCCCAAGGAAGTCAAGGAAATTTCCTTTACGAAAAGATCCTGGACCGTCCGGGAATCGAACCCGTCACCCTCAGCATGGTCATGCTGAATACCCGTGCGTTTACCGCCTCGGCTATATGGGCCCCTACTTCGGAGCTAATTTAATCGATTGATTAAGAGATATTAGACAAAGTGTATCTCGCTGATTTTCTTACCCATTTGTTTATCGATTCAAGATCTTTTGGCAGTTAACAAAAGATACAATATTCCAGAATTTGCAAGCTATTTTTTAAACATTCCATACAAGATTCTAGGAGGTGTCTGGCATTTCTGGTAGTTCAGTTCATGGTCCATGATGCTATTTTGGAAACCAATCCACTAGATTCCAAATCCACAATATTTTCTAGAACTTTTGGTCAATTACACAAAATAAATATGTGAAATACAAATAAAACAACAATAATTTTAATAAGTGTAAGAAGGGTTCTGTTCACCATAGGTGGATTAAATCGGGTTTTTCTTTTTTGTTTCAATTCCATAACGGTCAACCAAGTGAGGCAGCTTGCGAACACATTGAAAGCATTGTATATTCCAAACTGTTATTATTTTTTTTTTTGCGTCTCCATACCTATATCTTAATTCAGAAATGATATTACTTTTCTGGAAACAAGATGAAAGTATAAAAAAACCAACTTTGCATGTAGTACTGCATACTTCCAAGACACTATCTGATACATTCTTTGTTGTAGCGTTATGTTTTAATTGAGTTCACATAATGTGTTTTTTTTCAATCTGTGATTTCTTTTTCTTCGATTTTAAGAAACATTTCACACGCACATTTTCAAGATGCATAAGTCAAATGTCATCCGAGTTTGGCATATTGTGCAGTATAGTATCTTGCAATGCTTACAAATTCCCACATCTCATCAAATTTCAGCACCATCAGGTTTGTATAAAACATCGTAAGTCAAAACATGAACTATAAACCTTTGAATTTTGTAATTCATACCAATACTCACACTCTTCTCTTAATCATTTCCCTCATGTGGGAAAGATACATGCTTCGACTAGCTCACTAGCAGATTACTAATTACAGTTTCTTACCGATTTTGGCAACACCCGTTTTTGTCTACTCCCGATTTTGGCAACACCCGTTTTTGGCAACATTTCCATCCCGATTTTGGCAACACCCGTTTTTGGCAACAATTTCTTACCGTTTTTGGCAACACCCGATTTTGGCAACAATTTTTTACCGATTTTGACAACAAAAAATTTTGACCAAAAATTTTTACCGAAAAATCGTTTGTATTTGTAAATCTAGTGTTATTTTAGCCTTACTTTTCTTTAAAAAATCAAAATTCATTAAATTTTCTAAAATCGATAATTTTACAAATCATGACGTAATCTATTAACGTCACCTACAGGGATCGTTTTATAGCTTGTGAATAGTCCATATTTATCATACAAGCCAAATTGACGCATAAAAGTTGAAAATAATCCACAATTTTTTTTACCGATTTTGGCAACACCCCAATTTGGCAACATAAAACTCACCTCGTGTTGCCAAAATCGGTAAGAAACTGTATTCCTTACATTCTCTTATATCAGTAACCAATCATTTCTTTGTTACCCTATAGCCAAGATTCAAGCCGATACTTTGCCATTGGTCATTGAATTAAAAATTATTTTGCTTCACTGATTGTCAGACCGACGTAAAATCGACTCAACAGTTGATATCACATCAAAGCCTGCTTCTCAGCTTAGTGTTCTATGAGCACTTCCACAGTTATTAATTGAGAGCTTCCTCTGCCAATGACCATTTTGCATGTGTATATCGTGTGGCAGGCACGAAGATACTCTATGCCCAAGGAAGTCAAGGAAATTTCCTTTACGAAAAGATCCTGGACTGACCGGGAATCGAACCCGTCACCCTCAGCATGGTCATGCTGGATACCCGTGCGTTTACCGCCTCGGCTATATGGGCCCCCTATACTATGCTCGATCCGATTCACAAATCGGTATCCTCTCATCGATTCCCCAATCGATATCGCTTTATCGATTCCAAATCAATAACACGTACATATTCTCTTCATCATTTCTCAAATCAATATTCTTTTATGGATCCTCAAATCGATATCACTACGTCGATTCTCATATCGATTGCACTACATCGATTCTCAAATCGATTTCACTTCATCGATTCTCAAATCGATTTCACTTCATCGATTCTCAAATCAATTTCACTTCATCGATTCTCAAACCGATTTCACTTCATCGATTCTCAAATCGATTTCACTTCATCGATTCTCAAATCGATTTCGCTTCATCGATTCTCAAATCGATTTCACTTAATCTGTTCTCAAATCGATTTCCTCTTATCGATTCTGAAATCGATTTAACTTCATCGATTCTCAAATCGATTTCCTTTCATCGATTCTCAAATCGATTCCCCTTCATCGATTCTCAAACCGATTTCCCTCCATCGATTTCACTTCATCGATTCTCAAATCGATTTCACTTCATCGATTCTCAAATCGATTTCACTTCATCGATTCTCAAATCGATTTCACTTCATCGATTCTCAAATCGATTTCACTTCATCGATTCTCAAATCGATTTCACTTCATCGATTCTCAAATCGATTTCACCTCATCGATTCTCAAATCGATTTCACTTCATCGATTTTCAAATCAATTTCACTTCATCGATTCTCAAATTGATTCCACTACACCGATTCTCAAATCGATTTCCCTTCATCGATTCTCAAACCGATTTCCCTTCATCGATTCTCAAAGCGATAACAATTCATCAACTTTTTAAATCGATATTACACCATCGGGTACGATCTTTCGATGCACATTCAGTGATGCCACATTATTTATTACCCTTATTACTAAATTACTGCCAAACAATCTTATTGTTGTCACGGATTCTGTTCTAGTCACCAGAGTAAGATGCTACCCTAACAACATGTTCACATTTCATAATTTTAATAAAAATTCGACAACTGCAATAACAGACTTACACTTGGATAGACGTCAGAGTAACGTCAGTTGATGGATAATAAGGCAATCCATGAGACAGATGCGATCAGCTGATTTTTTTTTGTTTACCATGTATTTTTGACACTCGATGATCGGGGTGACAGTTGAGCACAAAGGAATTTGTTAAGCACTAACGACACTTGACGAAACTTTGTTAAGTTGTACTCACACTGTGTTTACATTTCTGGCTGTCACCCCCATCGCGAAAAGTCGTCATGGATTGCCTTATGCAGCTTTTGCATTTGTCGCTCTGCAACAAAATTGCATGTGAAAACATCGCATCGCTGTTGACATTTATTTTTGACGGACAACAGTTCAATACATTCAAAGTTGTTGTAGTTAAGACGGACTTTCAGATAATTAGCATTGCAGTAAAAGTATTTGCATGGAGCCCACCATGCACAACCTATGTTCATTCTTCAAGTTGATGATATTTTTTGGTTTTTTTTTTTTTACTACGTGACTCCTGCTCTAAAGCACTTGAGAACATCTGTCAATGAATAAAGAATAACGGAATGGCATCACTTCCTTCTCTGGTCACTCGATCAAGAAAGCATGGACAGAACACAAACACGCTCACCCTTCGCCGAAGCCGCAAAAACAAAACAACGCAAACCAAATCGCCATATCATAACGGAGAACATCCCCATCCCCATCCGAATCTTCATCATTTGCAAACAACTGATTGGCCTTATCGAAAAAGAAACCAGGCACCGATGCACCTCCCATCATTTAACAGCCCGCCATCCACCGTTGTTCTCACTTTTTTTAATCAATGACGATTGACTACCTTTATTCTATCGCAGCCATCTCAACTGTCTCATCTCCATCCTTAGCCGCTCCATCTTACCTTCTTCTCAACACAAGCTAACACAAGCAACACTACGGATTCGGACCAACTCAAACAGATTCAGATCCGATCTCACATTTTTCCTGTTTTTCCTCTTTCTCCTCGTCGCCAGATGTAGTGACCGCGATCGGCCGGAATCCTTCCCTGAATCGGAAGCGGATAAAACGAGAGATCCGGATCCCCCAACTCAACCTTTCCCCGTCACTATCTTCCAAACACTCCCGTTCGCGCTCCTCTTTTCTCACACCCCCTGCTGTCAATCCTCCACCAATGTATCTAACTTGCTAGGTTAGCTCAATGCAGTACTATGCTGGTATTAGTAAGCATGGCATTGGACCCTACAGTACCAGTCGTTTCTGTGATTCGGAGTCGCGAAGCCTAGTGCTGTACCCGAGGTACTACCTATGGCGGATCGGATGTCCCTCCAGCCATCTTCAAGTGTAACTGCGCCAAGCTGCTCTTCCGTTGGTAGGGCCACTACTAACTGCTGCGCGTAGTCTTGAGCCACTTCTACGTTACGCAGCTGCTCGATGCTGAGCCGCGGCGATTTTGTTCTAGAACACCCTAATATACGTAATAAGTTGAATATTTCAAATCGCATCATGTTCTCTAATAGTTTGTGGTCATTTGCTTCTTTGACATAAATGCTGTAGGAGTTGAGCAAAAATATTAAAATTCGTGAAAGCCAAATGTGTAGTAAAAACTAGCTTTTCGGGGAGAATTCATGTATAAATCACAAAAAAAAGTGTGAACGAATTTATGAGAAATGTCCAGAGAAATTTAAGATTTTTTCTAGAAAAAAAAACTCTTGAAAAGAATTTCGTAGAAATTCTTGAAAATATTTCAGAAGAAGTCTATTAGTGGATTCTTACAGATGCCTTTGTAAGAAATCCTGGAGAGATTTCTGAAAAAAAAAACCAATATGGGAATACCTAAAGAAATTTCTGAAGGCAAAAATCACTAGAGAAGAATCACTAGAGAAATTCCTGATGAAATCCCTGTAGGACTTCATGAAAAAATCAAAAGAATCCCCGTAAAAAAATCTATAGGAATCTCTGGAAGATTTTCTGTTCTTAGTTCTTAACCCTCCAACGCCCAAAAAGGAACCAATGGAGAAACCAGATTTTTTTTGAATGGGAGGTGAATCATACAATAGAAATGTTCATTTCACCGAACCGGTTTATTTTACCGGTTCACTTTTGAACCGGTAAAAAATATTTTATTGTCCCGATTAGGAATCGTTCAGTTTTTATAATGTTTTCTCATGGGAGATTGAACACTTGTATAAAATATGTGTTTGTGTGAACCGGTTTTCTCAACCGGTTCACTTTTGAACCGGTAAAATCAATAATTTCGGGAAACTGGTATTATGCTGATGTTCTACCTATTATGATGATAAAAGAGTTGAAAATACATTGTTTGTTGAACCGGTTCGTTTAACTGATTCGTTTCTGAACCGGTGAAAATATTTAAATTATTTTGATTGACGATAGTTGAAGTTTTATCACTTTTCATGGCAGACCTTCCAGAAAAATTATAAAATAAGTGATTTCAAAAACCGGTTCGCCAAAACGGTTCATTTTTTAACCGATAAAATCAAGAATTTTATCCCACTAGTATTATGGTGATATTTTGCGTATTACGATAATAAATGGATGCCCATTGGACAAGAAAACATGGTTTTGGGAACCGGTTCATCAAAATAATAAATAGTGAACGGGTAAAATAATTTTGCTGTAACGCTTGATAACCGTTGGAGATTCATTATTTATTTTAATGAACGATTAAACATAGGACCTAAAGTGATAAAGTAAACCGGTTCACTAATCCGATTAAACCTTTGAAAAGAAAAAAATGTTCCACTTATGCTGTGTAAATTAAAAAAATATAATTGAAGAATGATAGATCAACGAGACTATAAGATTTTGCAAACTGGCAGGTAATACCAATCTAGTTATGAACCGGTTAAAATATACTATTGTCTAGTATGAGAAACGTTGAAGTTCTCTAATGTATTTTTTTTGTAATTGTTTATACGAGGAAAAGAACCGGTTCGTTTGACCGATACACTTTTGAACCGACTTAAGTAATTTTATTTATTTATTTATTTATTGCGTTATGACTACATTTTCACTTATAACTACAGTATCAAACATTAGAAATGCCTAAGAGCCGTTTTCCCTTACAAACTATGTAGTCAACTTTAGATTCCCATATATCAGATATTTCTCCACATTTTAATCTTCAACGACTATTGAAAAATTTCGATGAAAACTATTGATACAAAAATCACAGTTAGGTTGAATTTCGACAATGAATCTAAACAAAAAACTAAAGCAAAAAATTGTTACTTCTTATCATTATGGTGTTCTCGGCAAGTTTGTTCCTTGTGTGATGACGAATAAATTTTATTAAAAAAATAAAAGTTAAAAAAAATACCATGAATAAGAAATTATGCTTATGCGGTTCGTTATAAAGGATACAACAGTCGTTGCAAAATTATGAGTCACCCTGTAACAATTTTAGTCAGTCAGTTCGCCATGCTATTCAAATGGAACCGAACCGACCCATAATTGTGGGTGACCCATGATTTTGCTATGACTGTATTTTAAAATTTAATTGTTTAAATTTTTAGACTTCAGCTAGTTAAATTTTTATCCGATTAGTCACATCGTCATAACAGTAACGTACTTAAAAAAAATACGGACACGTTTAATGATTCAGGTGAGTTATTCATTCTTTGAACGAAGCACAATACTAGTCAACCAACTAACTTGCAATGCCCAGTGGCACAGCCGAAATCTTTTTCTACGGTGACACTAGCCACACGACCACGAAGCCCCGAGTTGGTGGGAGATTGACGTTGAAATATATTAAACATAATGATGAAAACTGTCAAATCAAAGGCCACGTGAAAGATGTTCTTTCTTTTGTTAAATGTACAAAAAGTAACCGATAATGTCCATAAGTTTGCCAGTAATTCAACTATACGACTATCTGATCAATTATGTACTCCTCATAGTGTGAATTGTTGGAACAAATCAATTTGAAAAAAATCAGGACATTCTAGTTATTTATTATTGAATTACCCATGTTTACGGATATTCCGAATTCTCTGAGGACCAAACAAGTACAGTGGTCACAGGTTTATGAGTCGAAACACCCACCAAGTACGAATTTAAATGTGGTTTTGATCGTTTTTTAAATGTTTATGAATGTTCCGCCTACTGATATATAAGCCACAGAGGACACTAATAAATCAGACGGAACATTGATTCCTTCCTTAGATTACTAAAACAAATGAGTTTGGAAATCATCGTGGCGCTCTTGCACAATTTTCAAAAATGTACTATTTTTACGGATGTTTCGGACAACTCGAAGGTCCATCCAGTGGCCACTTTGATTTCCAAAATTCTCAAATTTTTCTTGAATTGACCACTTCTTCGAATGTTTCAGATACCCCACGGGTCCATCAAATGCGTCCTCTGATTTACAAAGTAATCATCCTTAGGGCTTTCATACAGAAAAAGCGTTACGGAGGGGGTAGGACGTCTTCAAAACCAGCAAAAACCGTGCCACTCTAGCATATTTTTAATGAATTGACCACTTTTACGAATTTCCTGGATAAACCGAAGGTTCATCCAATGGTCTTTCCGATTTATAAATCAGTCGCAACATTGATTTCAATCTTAAATTGCTGAAATAAATGAGTTCGATAAAAAAAAAATCGCGCAATCTAGCACAATTTTCAAGAATCGTCTACTTTTACGGATGTTTCGGATACCCAAAAGGCCCATCCAGTGGTCACTCTGAGTTACAAATTAATCGCAATAGTGGTTTCATTCTTAGATTGCTGGAACAAATGAGTTTGGAAAAAACTGAACGACCTAGCACATTTTTTATGAGTTGACCCTTTTACGGATGTTCCAGATAACCCGAAGGTCCATCCAGCGGCCACTCCGTATTTTGAATCAGTCATAATATAGATTTTAACTTTTGATTGCTAAAACAAACAAGCTTGGAAAAAAACTGCGACACTGTAGCACAATTTTAATGGTTTGGCCATTTTTACGGATGTTCCGGGTATCCCGAAGGCCAATTCAGTGTCTACACAGGCTTACAAACCAGTCGCAAACATGATTTCATCCTTAGGCTATTGAAATAAATCAGTTTAGAAAAAAATCGCGACGCTCTAGTACATTTTTTATGAATTGACCGCTTTTACGGATGTTCCGGATCTTCCAGCGGGTATCATATTGGCCATGTTACTGACCATGCTGGTCCATGGTGTATTCTTGCACTGTGCTAGCTAATTAGCAACGAAAGTAAATTGTTTTGGCTTTTTTACACTTAACAATTGAGTATAATCACTGCTGTTTGACCGAAAACACGTTAGGTACTATTTGGGGGCTCCTGGAATCGGTTCCAGGTACCAGAACCATTGCGGCAGTGGCCATTTATGATTTTTTCTATACATCCCACATTCAATATGCATCGCTTCCTGCAGTTAATATTTTGAATCAGTTTAAGTATTTTGCTCAGTCAATTTAATTAACGAAAACTTTCCAAAACTGATAAAATCGGATTATTGAGAACATACTGCAAAAAAACTTTCAACTACACCAGATAAAATTGAAGCACATCTGATGCCAATATAAATTACGTTTAGTTTGAATCATAATGTTATTTCGTCTTTCTGTTATGACAGGTTATAGAAAATTGCCTTATTCTGCTTGTAGTCGATTCCCGGTGGTCACTCCAGATTGACCTGGACCACTTCCGCCAAAAATCAAAATAGACTAGAATAGCTTTCATTTAAAACCAGTTGCAAAAGATTTGATCAAGGATTCGATTTTTAACAATCAAAACAAAACAGGTGTCACCTAGAGGTGACACTGCGCGTTGGAGAGTTAATTCTTAGCTCATAGTTCTTAGTTCTTAGTTCTTAGTTCTTAGTTCTTAGTTCTTAGTTCTTAGTTCTTAGTTCTTAGTTCTTAGTTCTTAGTTCTTAGTTCTTAGTTCTTAGTTCTTAGTTCTTAGTTCTTAGTTCTTAGTTCTTAGTTCTTAGTTCTTAGTTCTTAGTTCTTAGTTCTTAGTTCTTAGTTCTTAGTTCTTAGTTCTTAGTTCTTAGTTCTTAGTTCTTAGTTCTTAGTTCTTAGTTCTTAGTTCTTAGTTCTTAGTTCTTAGTTCTTAATTCTTACGGTCTGTTGCAATTGGGGAATTGAAATTAATTTTAAGTGACAGCTCGATAATTATTTCCTTAAAAGAATTGTCAAGTTTAAGTGTCAAACTGTCAAATTTAAAAAAATATTAGGGGTACTCACTAAAGAGATTAAATTGCAGCGTAAGCCATGGTTTTCTGCTTATTTGAAATGTTTCATGAATTTGCGAATGAAATAATCAAAGTTTGCCTTGGTGATCGCGACGTTTAATCAGTTTAATCAGTTTACGCTGTTAAGTGAATCCCCTTATTAATTTTAATTCGCCAATTGGAACAGACCCTTAGTTGTTAATTCTTATATAAAGGAATCCCCAGAGGAATTTCTTAAAGAATCATTGAAAGATGTTATGAAGAAATCTCTGTAGAAATGACAGTCTAAAGGAATTAATTAAGCAAACTTGAAAATAAATTCATTGTATGGTTTGCTTAAAAAAGGGTCAAATTTCTGAAAAAAGTTTGAAGATTGTTTTTTGAAGGAATATTTGATAGATCCTTGAAAGATATCCTTAGGGACTGTTAGTAGATTTTTTGAAGGAAACTTTGGAGAAATTACTGGCAAAAAAAGTTTGTATTTCTGATTTTTAGGAGAAATTGCTAGCGATTTTACAAATATTATCGGAGCAATTTTGGGAGGAAAATCCTGGGGACACTTCGGTGGAAGTTTTTGAAATGTTTTCTAGATGACAGTTCTGGAGGAATCCATGCAAGATTTCCATAAAGAATTCCTGGAAATCTTTGAAGGAATTTGTGGAAGATTTTAAGAAAGGTATTCATAAGCAATTCATGCGGCAGTTTCGGAAGAAGGAACATTTTCCAAAGGAATTCTTGGAGAAATAACTGTGTGAGTCTTTGGAGTAATTTGTGGAGGAAAGAAGCAGCTTATTTCTGAAGCAATGTTTGCAAGATTCCCTAATAGAATTTTCATAAAATTTCTTGAGAATTTCTAGTGAAATTCATGAAGAAATTCGTTGAAAAATTTCAGAATCATACTCTGAAGAACAGTTCCGAATAAATTCTTCAAAGTTTATTTGATAGAATCCGTGATAAAAGTTCTCGTTATATTGTTGAAGGAATCCAATATGTACTTAATACATTTTCGAAGAATACTCTGGAGGAAAATCGAAACGACATTTTGGAAGATTTCTAATAAAAACTGGAAGCTCGAGAGCAATCGAAGTAATGACGAAAATTTCAGCATAAACTCTTTGGAATAAAGTTTTGAAAAACCATGGGAGAAATTTCCGAAACGAACCCCAAAAATTTCCGTTACCAAACGAAGTGGTTACTCAGTTAGTAACTTGGAGTAACTTTAATAGTATCACTGCAGAAAGCTCCGTTGAAGCTGAGATAAAATTTTCTCAATACGTCTATTCATTTGAATGATTGAATTGATCAACAATTCCTACAACATATACCGTTATGATGATCTCCACTGCCTCGTCAGTAAATGGCAAATACCAAACGGATGAAGCTCATCTGCTCGATGGAAAATTTATTTTCCCTTTGATCGAAGAAACTATTCATTTGATGTTCGGCTGAAGATTCATCGGCTAGCGAAGGTTTTCCTTCGGACAGGCTACATCTTAGCCTATGGGAGCGCATTATATTCCACAAAGATTCCACATCATCAGATATGTTGAACTCTTGTTTGAGTCAATAAATTAAAATATTCTCTCCATACATCCTTGTGTCGATGAACGACTGACTGTTTGCCCTCCACTGCACTGTGATGCACAATCTCCAGAAAGCGGTAAGCATGAAAGCTAGATTTCGTTGCCACCGGTATACTACTGAGAAGCCAGGAGCGAAGAATGGATGTACCCACTTCTTTGAATTTGCGAACGTAATCGTACTCAAGAAAGCAGCACACACCACAACTACTGTCTTGTTCGGGGAGCGAAGAAATAATTTACACACAATTTCAATAAAGATTTCTTCGACGCGTTTTCCTTGGCGAGGTCGTTCGGCTTCGGACTTGGTTCTTATGGATGGTTGGTGCGGGTTGAGGGGGCACTACTGGTAACCATATTAAATGTAAAGGCATTCTCTTTGTCAATATCGAATATCTTCTGGGTTGGGTTCGTTTGGAACGAGGGTTCCCAGAATCGTTACTGACTTGCGTTTTGAGTTTCATTTGCACTTCAGAAATCTGGATGCACTTTCTCGAATCATCAAGGAAAGCCAACACTCAAATTGTTCTCTGTTGTTTTTCAGGCAGCAGCCTTCAATTAGAAGTTATTAGAGTCAAAGACATTCTAACTTTCAATTGAAAAAAGTTGTCTTTACCTGTACTGACAAGGTTTCTAGCACCATATATAGTTTTAGCTGAAGTGGCAAACGCGCGGGTATTTAGCTGAGAGTATTTGGGTACGATTCCCGACCAGTCCTCAGATCTTATCATGATAGAAATAGTCATGACTTGCTTGAACATATAGAGTATATTCATGCCTTCTACATGATAAGCAAACATATTTTTCATAGGTTTGTAAGTTATTGAAAAATAGGTATCTAGACCTACCTTGAAAGCTGGCTGAAACTAGTGCCCAGCTCCTGTCCTATTAAATGTTCATCGATACATCGTACAAGTACAATGCAAGGGTATCGGGATCTCCTTCAGCTTTTACATTGTAGAATGTAGGTAGTAGATATACTACCGCAGCCGCCATTTCTGTGTGCTGCACTCACCATCCGATAATAACTTTATAATCTTTTGTTTTGTCTTCTGTTCCTTGAGTCGAGTTATGGCTCGTACTGGGGCTAGGAAAGCAAAGATTTTCAACTGAATTACATCGGGCGTACACATGAAACCCACACGTAAGCTACATACGGAGAAGATAGAGACCCCAACCGAACCGCACATCTGCCCTTCTTCAAGAAAAGGCTCCCAGCCCATGCGAAGAAGTAAGATGGTCCAGTCCAATAGGTATAGGGCGCTGTTGGTTAGCCTTTGCTTGCAACTGGAAGGAAAATAGTTGGAGATAATTACAGTGCAATATCCGTGCAGTTGGGACTGCTGGCTGCCGCCGCCTCTGCGCACTGATGGGAGAATAAGGGTCGGAAAATAACTGTGTGCTTATTAAAATATTTTTCGAATCGGTCGCCTTTTCGCTTTCTCTGTGCTGGGCAGCGCGCACTGATGACGATGGGTTGTTGGCTGTTCGGTCGTCGGTCCCGCCGGTTGCCTTTGTACCGAGAGATCTTGAAGCGCATATCGAGGTGAACCGGTGTAATTATCTTGTTTTTGGTGTCTTGCGGTGTGCAAAATCCGGAATCTTGCTCCGGATTGGATGGCAAGTGCGAGCGAGATAGAGAGAGAGAGAATGGGATGAAACAATGAGGATACCTTCTTGTTGGCCATATGAGGAGACCGAGACTGCGGTGGCGAGCCGAACCCATCGAACAATTCACGGTCGCGCAGATTACGAGACACCGATAGGAGCGATTTGTATTTTTCTGCAACAGGCGAGATGCGTTCGGGAGAAATTCGAGGTGAAGGGCAATATTTCAGATCTAACACGATCGGTGCTCTTATCTGATGCTATTGTTCTCGGGATGAGGATGACAATGAACGGTGTTAATCTGGATGGAAAATGGTATTAAGTTGTTTCACGCGTTTATATATTTAATTAGAAACATTTTGAATTCTTTCAACAATATTGACGTAAGGCCGAGCCCTTCTAGCTTTGCAAATTTTAACGACAATAAGAAGTGGATTCGGAAGAACGAAGGCGCAAATAGGGTTTCATAGGTTCTAATGAAGTATCAAGGGTTTTCATAGGGGTTTCAAAGGCCTTCTTTGGGACTCGGCGGAATTTCAGTGAGCTTGAAGTGATTTTTAAGAGGTTTCAGAAACATCCATGTGAATTTTTATATAACGTCCTAATTACAGATGATTTTTGAAGCACTTCTAGGGATTTCAGGAGATTTTCAGGAAATTTCAAAGGAGTTCCAGGGACATTCGAGAGGGTTTCAAGAGATTTCAAAGAAGCTTCAGAGGGGTTCCGTGGTGATTTCAAAGAGATCTCCGGGAGTTACAGGGGCGTTTCAAGTGGTTTCATTAAGCTTCAAGAGAACAAGAGAATTTCAGAGTTTTTGGAAGATTCAGCGACCTTAAGGTAGTTTCTTGGAGTTTCGAGTGGTTTCAGGGCCATGTCAGGGAGATTCGGAAGGTTTTAAATGTCTTTTCATGAGCGTTTCCAGGCGGTTTTAAGGGGTGGGCGGTCTTCATTGAACTTTCATTCAACCCCCAAAAACTCATAAAGCACCCTTCAAATGCTCCTCCTGAAGCTGCTCTAAAACGGTGTTTGGTCATTTGGCCGTACGCCATGTATCCGAATGCCTTCTGGCCGAATGGGCCATTTGGCCGAACGCCGTTTGGCCGAATTATGATCAAAATAATTTAGAGGTATGGACAAACACTATATAACATTCTAGATGCCAATTTGATCATCAGAAATATTTTATTTCTTTTAATCATAGGCTATTCTTCCTATTATGGGGTTAGTTTGCGTTGAAATAGCGAATATTTTTGTCAGATTTTTCCTTTTTTGAATCATGTTCTTTCGAGCTATACTGATATATATAGGAAACAGTGACATGATCACTGAAGTTCCTTTTTCGGCCAAATGGCCATTGGCTATTGCCAACCATTGCCGACATATGACCAACTTTTCTGGGCCTATCTCGGTGAGCTCAACTACGATATCATTTATATCAGCAAGTCTTCCCAACCGAACATTGAACTCGCTAAGTACTCCTGTATTTTAACTCCGTCTTGGTGTATACACCGCAACATACAAATCTATACCCAAACGTGTCCTTAAGTACGAACATATCGACATTGATTATTCATTAGAGCTTAACTGACATTAACAATTTCTGTTTATAAATGCTCTCTTTGTGCTATTACAGAATGAATATTGAATTTTCAGAACATGCTTTAGCTCCACAAGGCACGGCTATATCTTGCTGTAGGAACAAAAAGAATGATGATTTAGTTTATTTTGATCAAGTTATGAGCATGAGCATGAGAAGTTGATCAAGTTATTAGCGAAAAATAGAATCCATGAAAAAAAATCGATCAAGTCAAGTAGGCCATAATGATCCTAGTAGATCAATCGACGCTGTTTCTTGAGAGGGATAATGGGTTGGGGTGCCCGAGATGCCCAGACGTCTCACAGAGAGGGTTCGAGAATGATGTTTACGGCTTGGGTCCGAGCACTATGTACACTCTCCGGTTTGGCCGAATCTAACACGTGAATCTCGACGGAGGCTTCGTCTTGGAAGGCTGAATCTAGAGATTTTTTTTTCCGGAAATGATTATTCTCAATAGAGCGAGCCTTCCTTCTGGTCACCCCTTATTTACCAATGCCCACGTCATCTTCCAGCGAAATTCACGTTCAACTTTTTCATACACTTTCCTTAACGGGTTTGTTTGCTTGGCTCCATCATAGTTCTCAGGAGAACAGAACTGACGTCCCAGCCTCTGCAAAGTGGTTCGGAGGGAAAATGTTGAAGAGGAATCTCAAGTAACCAAAAGCTTGGATAAGAGGATAACTTATGAGCTAACACTTCAGCCTTCTAAGTAGCTTTATTTTTAAGTAATTTCGGAACTTGAAAGTTTACATAAGGAAGCTGCCTTCCAGCTTCTGATGGAACTTTCTCAAAATAAATGCACTTTTCAGATTCACCATTGTACTAAGGGCCAGGATCGCAATCTAGCGGAACAAAATTAATTACTCTAAAACGAAGCATTTCAGAAACATGGTGTCTTCGACAAAGTTGTTTGACATCAGCAGGGGCATCTATTGCTAAGAACGTAGTAGTTCGCAGCTCGTCCTACTGTTTTCGAATTATTGTATATAAACTAGATTTTATTGGTAACAATTGACAATAAAACCCATTTTGAAGCAATACTATGAACTATTTTTTATTGTTTCTACTTTTACGTAGGTCCAGAAAATTTCCTTTATACATCTATATCGTTTTCAAAATGATTCTAAGCTTAACCTATGTTGTCAATCATTTTAAATTTTAGAGCGCAAAATATCTTGTCAAGAGCTCGTGGATCTGTTCCTGGATGGGAAGGACGTTGATCAATCTCTACACGGAACCGCCAAACTACCCAAAATTGAGTTCTTTTGACGCAATTCCATAGTTCGGCCCAATAAGCCAAAATTTGAGTAAATCGATTAAACTCACGCTAGGTAGATTGCCTTTACCCCAGCTAAAAATGTACCTCCCTTATTCAACTCAATTTTGAGTAAACCGACATTTACCCAGAATTGGCTTATTGGGGTCAAGGACCCTCTTTGGGTAGATGCACCTCTGTTTGTTTTTGACAACATCGGTGAGCCAGAGAGGGAAAACAACCTAATTTTGGGTAGCGAGTTTATTCGATATACTCAACTTTGAGTAAAATCGACCCAAATATTAGGTAGTTTGGATTTTCCCTGTAGAGATTGTGAAAGTGAAGCTCCACTAAACTGACATTTTCAAGACATACTAGGGTAATTTTCCAATTGTTGCACAGCTAAAAATTCGCCAATTGTTGCACACCTCATAAGAATAACATGGAGTGTGCAACAATAGGCGAGTTTTTAGCTGTGCAACAAGAAAATTACCCTATGTATCGTAAAAATAAAAATGATAAAAAAGTGCATACTATTGCATCGAAATTTGCTTCACAAACACTTTTGGAACCTTTGGATCTTTTAGTAGAACATTTATACTTTTTCACTTTTGCAAAAAAAGAAAAACTAAAAATGACTTTTAAATAAAAACTAGAAAACAACCAGCAAATTTTGCAAGCTTTTGAATACGTTTTAAAGCTAAACGAGGAGAATCAGGTATGGCAAAGTTCAGTGAGGAATTGAAAGATTTTTAGAAATCTAAGGTGTCATATTTTTGGTGTTAGGACTTAGGAGTTCCCTGACGTGCTGAGGTCACTCGTAGAGCTCGGTCGACATACCGTAGGGCTCGTGGAGAGTCCTGCCACTGTGAAGCTCCAGAACGAAAGGTTTTGTGGACATAACCTCATTCTGTCCCTACGCCGAGAATAATTCCGAGTTAAGTGCGAATTCGGCCCCCAAGGAGTTCTTCTGGAAACCCTCCTACGCCAGGCAACCGTCGTTGGCGCTGGTCCAACCCCCAGAGCGAGACCAGTACCCTCCAAGCGTTCTCACCAATTCTCCAGGAATTTTCCAGGAGAATAACACGTTTATACACAACACACATACACAAACCTACACAGATCTGTCATTGTTATGACAACAGATTGTATAAATTAAAAATCACCAGTTTTTCTGACATTACACCCACATATCCGAGATCTGATTAGCCAACTGAATTCCACTCCAGCCGACCTTGAGACCAGAGAGGTGCTCCAGATCGCGCTAGCCAGGATTAAGGGACGAATGACCTTCGGGTTAAAGTCCCTCGAACCCAACAAAAGAAGAAAAAAGCAAAGCGCTAGCCAGGAGAAGAGGTTGTTGTAGAACCTGGCCTAACTAGGCGAGCTGTTGCTCTGCCAAGCTTGCCGAGGTCTTTTGCCCTAGTAGCACGTGTGCTACCCAATCTACCAGTAACAAAATTAAAAAAAAAAATGCTTAAGATTTATTATCAAATAAACATCACCAAATCACTGAATTCTTTCAAGAACTTTTTTCATCGCAAAACTCCAACAAAAATAAAACAAAAATCAATCAATCAGTATATTTTTTTGCCTTCTTTTGGAGCATAGCTTTGATATTTCCACCAAAAATTTCTTTTAAAATGGAATGACATCCAAACACTCTTAAAATCAGGAAAAACATTCAGGAGTCCAATAATAAGTAAACCCACAGACCATATTATCTGTGACGCTTATCAGTTTATTTTGATGGTCTTCTCCAGTGCTCCTAGTTCTCCATCCATAGGTTCTTTACGTATTTGCTTCAAAGATTTTTCCGGCTTTCTGTCAGTATTTCTGTTAGTTGTTGAAGGAATTTCTGCTAGAGTTTCTCCCTGAATGTCTGCAGACATTTTTCAAGGGTCTCAGCATCTCTGCTGGGGTACCTTCTAGGATTTCTTTCAGAATTTTTTCCGACATGCTTCCAGAGTTTCTCGCTGAATTTCTTTCGGAGACCCTTTCACAATTTCTCCAAAGTTCCTTCAGAAATTTGTCTTTGTGCTTTTCGGGGATATCTTTCCAACAGTTTCTTTTGGGATTTTCGTAAGATTTTTGCAGAAGCTCTTCCAGGAATTTCTTCCGGAGGGTTTACCCTCATTTCTCTTGGATTATTCAGCGGGCTCCTCTCAAAAGTTTTCAGAGTTATCTCTTAAATTTCCCTAATACTTCTTACCGGGATTTCTCATCGAAATGTTTCCAAGATGTCTCAGGTTTTCTCAGGATTTTCATCAGAAATTCTTCTCAAAATTTTGGAAAATGCTGGTAGGAATCCGGAACAATACCCGGGAAAAATACCAATAAAACAGGTATGAAATAATACGAAAGAAATCTAGGGAGGCATTCCAAGAGGAATTTCTATTCAAGATAAGTTCCAAAGCAGAAACCCTGACAGAATTTCTGGAAGAAATATTGTAGCGGAGTTACTAGATAGATTTTATTTACCAAACTCAGCCACGTTTACATGGAATTTGCAGCATTGTATCTGAATCAGCATTACGTAAAAAATATTTGTTTTTACAGCTCTGACTACAAACATGATGGTAAAAAAAATCATGTTCGAAAGAAGAAACCCCTACATATTCGAACACATTTTTATTCAAATCAACAATGTTGTAAACTCTGAGGACTCTACTACTGAGTGAATCCACAAGTAGTAACGATTTTTTATTCATACAACTCAATTTTTTTCATCGGTGCAAAATTTCCACGAGTATTCACGATATTCCCTGAGAATTCCAGGTTTTTCCCTGTTGAATCGAATTTCCTAAGGATTCCAGGTTTTTCCAGGCAGTAGATATCCTGGCTTATACTGGTGTGACCAAATTCCCAACAATGGAAGCATAACATCGAAGACGGATACGCGTCCGACAACGTGACCAATGGAAATCGATGTGCATTATTTTTGTTTTCACTTTGCCTAGGGTATAACTTTTTTAACAGACGTCCAGAACAACTGATTCAGGAGGTAAGGCTTGGAATTTTTCAAAATATTTGTTTTTCATATAAGTGTGGGCCACCCTAGCCGGCATTCGGAGGTATAGCAGTGGTCCTGCAGTGCCTTCCGGGTCCTTAAAGGTCAGATATTCAGCGCCGGTATATTCATCGTTAATCCAATTCGACGGTCATCCAACTTCTCTTGGATCCCCTGGGTCCCATATGAGGGGTGAGAAGTAGCCCGACAGCGCCATGCTCGTTGAACGAATGCTTACAGAAGATTCAGGTTCAACTACGTTGAAAAAAAACTGTTTGCTAAAATCCGAAAAGTTTCAAAGTAGATCAATTATTTTATCAATCCACCTAGTTTTTAGAAAGCTTGCTTCACTATTTTACCAAGTAGATGCATTGGATGCTATTTTGATAATGATGATACTAATTGATAAACATTGATTTGAAATTATGAGTTGTTTTGGTCACAAATCGCATTTTCAACTTCGATATAAATATTTTTTTGGAAACTACACGGTTGAAACAGGATTGGTTATCGGCTTTTTCCTGAGGTTGCCCTTAGCTCGGTTGATTCCACGTGAAGGTAGGGATAGGATTGTTGGAAAAGAGGCTGAGGACCATAAATGGGTTTATTTCATTCCTTCAGGCATGCGTAGTCTTTAACAAATGAGACCTAAATGGGACGCTGAAGGTAGATGGGAGCAAAGATTCAACTTTTGCCTCGTCCTCATGGGCGAAACTACGATTTTTTTCCAGGGGGTGCACTACAAACAAATATTCATTAGTTCATCCATTCGTCATTCATCGCCCCATATCTCACCAGCAATGCATTCAAATTCTAGGGGGTGCCTGGCAACCCCGGCACCCCCGATAGTTTCGCCTATGCTCGTCCTATTATAAAGAAACAATCATTACTGTACGGGAATCAAACAATTACACTGTCAGGTGACATCCGCCGGATCCGGATGCTACTTGTAGTAATTACGTGCATCCACCGACTGTCTGAGGACGGCACTAACCACTCACACACTTCATCAATCATTTTCATCAACTTTGACAAAAAGTGTACAAACACAAACGCGGCTTCAAATTAATTAGTTAATAAGGGAATGCTAGTTAATGAAAAATAATCCTCGGAAGTCTCGTGATAGGACAGAAGAAGCAAAAAAATCAAAACATCAATTTATCAGTGCGTGTCTGGTAGCCCAACAACCACCGACTTCTATTTACTATAGGTTGAAGCCCTGCCAGCGAAAATGAAGCATACTTCCCACCATACAGGCTCACAGTTGCACACTAGTTGCGAGCAGATGTGACATTCCAAGGGTGTACACGGGTACATAGTTTTCATCATTTTCCATTTGTTCGATTATCCCTCAACCAGCAACAGCAGCCAGCAGCGTTCGTAGATTTTCTTTGGTTGCTCTCTTTGCCTAGTCACTGACTGTGGTGCTGTGGATGGGCTCAGGCAACTTCAAAGAAATCCGTGCCCGCACTTTTTCTGTCCTTTCGCGATCGGCCGGCGCAGAGGATTCGATTGATGATCGCCGCCGGCTGGCCGTGCATTGCCAATTCCAGGAACTTCGGAATGGCTGATACAGCGGTCAATAGGACCGATTATTTTACTCTTATCATACCGATATCGATTTATATACTTTCATGCGAGTTTCGGAATTATCAACGCAGGAATGGAAGCGTATCGAAGACTCGAAGTGGCCTCCGTAGTAAACACCAATAAAGCAATTAGCCGTCAAGCGACATGTTGCAATGTTGCAGAAATGATTGAAATTACAGCTAGATTGAAGCTAACTGTAGTGCGGCATTTAACCGTAACGATTGAAGTATCGGAAATACTACAAAGTATGCTTCGTCACAGAAGCTCGAAAGATCACGTGGAGAAAATCGCCGAAGAATTCGATGACTAATATATCGGTCAAACTTTCCCAAGAAATCAATCGGTCGGTCCTATAAAGTCCCCGCCTCCGAACTCAACAATTGATCCCCACGAAAGACAAAGTGTTTCGCACATAACTTATCTCTTGCAGCACCGATGTCTTGTCTCGTTTAAATCCCTGAGAACCGACCAGGAATCCCAAAAAACAGCCCGGATGGCCTTTCCGTAACAATCGGTCGTGAACCGTTCCATTCTTCTATGTGATGGGATGATCGCACATCTGACGACGCGAACACGACAACTACTGGGAAGTCACCGGCGGCGATGCCAGGGTGTGCAGCATTTGGCTTTCAAGGATATAACACACCAGAGAGAACCGACGACGACAACGACGAACAACGATATCCCCAATTGATTTTGCGGTTCGCGAAAAATTTAAATCTCAAAGAAGTTAAAATTGTGGGAAAGTGCTTCGCAAATATTTCGGATGCCCTCTCGAAATGATCGCGTAGTCGGCGGCGGAAGAGGAGAGGTTCAGTTCGTCGTCGTCGCTCGTAAGGTACGATGCATCCCATCAAGCAGCAACAGCAGCAGCTTGTTCGCATTCCGTGTGATGCCACTCTTTTATTGTTTCGACAGTTTGTTGAATGCTTGGTCGTTGTTTAGGTTTTAATTTATTGATTTGTTGCTGATTGTGGATGCTGCACCGCTTAGCAAAATATTGATTCTAATTACACAAGTTTACAAAATAAAACGAAAGTCGTGAACTTCTGTCAACGACCAAAGTTTTTGAAGCACAATTTAGTGCTGATTTCGAAACCGACCCTTAAAAAATTTTAAGTAGAACAGTTTTTGAGTTTTAGCTCAATATCGAGTTTTGCAACTTTTCAAAATATGTAATTTAATAAAATTCAAATATATTGCGTTTTATTTAACTAATGTTAAATCTTTTTCCATAAATTAAAAGCTGAATACAATACCATTCGAACATCTGAATACAGGTTTTGTATCAGATTGATGAAATTCAAGATATTGGCGTGTTTTAGGGATGATCTTCTTAAATTTTAGCAAAATTTCCAAAAATTTTTAAGAAAATGTATTTTTTTCAAAAAGAAAAAAACAACTTAAAAATTCTTTCTCGACGTTCATTTGACATATCATATGTAGGCGAGTTACAGTAAAAATTTCAGCTCAATCGGAGCATTGATTACGGAGAATGAGATGTTTGAAGTGAGCGACTTTGCTTAAAAATAGAACAAAAATCGATTTCAAATCATCAACCTTGTATGGAAAGTCGAAAAAGTTTCCTCTCTACTGTAATTTTTTTCCTTCGCGTTTTCGAACTCAGGGCATGATTCTACACCAAAAACGATCATCAGCTTACCGAGTTCAAAAATGCTGTAAACTAGTGTTAACGGTTTTTATTGGATATTAAGAACTTATAGATTGAATAACAAATTCATAGATAATTGGTTTACAGTCAATTTCGTTCTCCTTCTTGACTGATTTTCAGCTTAAGAAAGTTAAGAAAATTTCCTATGCGAAAAGCTCCTGGACTAACCGAAAATCGTAACCGAAGCTGCGACAGTGCATTCTTAAAAAAAAAACCAGATTAATCCACCTAGTGGTGATAGTGCCTTTCTCGTCGATCTTATGATCTTTCCTTAGCTAGGATACGACTGGGATGATTTTGCTTCAGAAGGTTGGTTTTGCAGTCTTTTGAGGGAATCGAAAACACTAGTTTATGATTTTTTCTGACGTTTCGGTCCGTATGGGGCCTTTTCAAGGGTTCAATCGGTCAAGATTTCCTAGTCAAGATAGATTTGCTAAACTCATAAATGTCATACGGAAGTTTTGGTATATGTCGAGTCCGTTCGGTTTGAAACCGTCGTGATGCGGACATTCTCCTACCTTTCGGGCGGTCTAGAATTCGGTCCCTGTTTTTGAAATCTTCCACTATTGCTTTGTTTAGCAAGTTTCTGTGCATGGGCCATCATTCCGACGCATGATCTTTCCGTCGACGCAATCCGAACTGTTCCTGAATCCTGAGAATACTTTATTTAGAAAAGCAATAATTTTAATAAAATTGGGAAACTTATGAAAGGAACATATTCCAGCGTTATGTTTAACGTATAGACAGAGCTGAAAAATACACTGGAACCTCTTTTATGCACATAGCTGGGACTGCATAAATTAAAAATGTGTACAAATTAAAAAAATGCATAAAAAGAGGGAAATTTATGCATAAATTAAGTTCGGACTTTAATTAGAGAATCTAGTTCGCAAGAACAGGTCTTGCTCCTGGGCAGTTGAGGTGGGGCTAAGGGGGTTTCCAGGAAGAGAGCCCAAAAACGGGGTTCCAAGGGGCTTCAGGGGCGTTTTAAGGGGTTGTCCTGAAATGCCTCAAATATCCCCCTTAAACCCCCCGGGGACCCCATGTAACGCACCTGAGAGGCTTCGAAAACCCTGAGAACTCCTCCGTAACGCTTCTGTAACGCCTCTGAATCCCACCGAAGAGACTCAGAAACGTCCTGAAATACCTCCAAAATCCTCCTTAGACCCCCTCGAACCCCATGTAACGTACCTGAGAAGCTCCGAACACCTCAAAAACTCCTCCGTAACGCTTCCGTAACGCCTCTGAATAACACTAAAAATGGTCTGAAACATCCTGATATGCCTAAAAAAATCCTCCTAAACCAAAACCCCTAAAAACGCCTCCATAACGTCTTTGAAACCAGCCTAAAATGCTCTGAAACTTTCTGAAATGACTCCGAAACCCCATTAAGACCCACTCGGACCCCATGTAACGCACATGAGACCTTCGCAAACACCCAAAAACGAACCTGTAACCTTCCTTTGCTCTCCTCTGTAAACACCCCTTGGCCGTCGTTGCAATAGCTCCCATCATTATTAAATATTCTTATGCACAATATTGGTTCTGAGTAGCTTTCCCTCTTTTTATGCAGGGCATAAAAAAGGTGGCTAAATTGAATGTGCATAAAAATAACATGCATAAAAAGAGGTTTTAGTGTAACAGAATTTTCAGTTACCTGCTTGAGCACCTTCACTATCACTGAAGGCCGATCAACATCAAGACGATAATTACAAGCTAGGATATAACCAAGGGGGAAGACAGCTTTTGCTCTGAAGCCTACTCTGGAGCTAGATTTTGAGCAGCTCCGAGCAACTCGTGTAACTCGATTTTGGAATGTGCTTAGCAACCTGCTGTTACCCTGAGACGGCAGCTGTCAATAAACAACTTTGAATGAGAAAATAAATCTGCCAGAAGAGAGAATATTGACCTTCCTTTGACATCACGTCGGTGCAAGCTCGCTGGCGTAGTGTAAGGTTTGGGTAAAAAATTACCCCAATGCCAAAGGAAGGTTAATCAAATGTGTTTCACGTCACTGGAACAAGTTGAGCCCGGCCTCGGATTATATAGCAAAATTATTGCGACGTTGTAGGTGTGCTTTTCTTCTTCAGGCTTGTCTGGATCCGGCACGACTTAGTGGGAAGAGTGAGATCTAACGGATTCATGTGCGTACTCTAAAACACGGGGTTACTGGTACTTGTCCCGTGTTGTTTCCGTCAAGATATAGAGCGAAAATTTCATTAAGCTGTTCCTGGTCTTAGAGTAATCGTCTCCAAAAGAATATAGTTGATCTATTCCGTAAAGTAGATTGTAGATTAAGCAATAGCGGTGTCTTCACATCATGAAACGATTTTCTTAGGTGGTGGAAAAGTGGCACAGACCTTGTAAATCCATATTTGAAAATGTAGCCAAATTTTGACTACAAAAATTCAAACGTTGCTTATAAGTAGTTAAAAGTTGAACAAAAACTGCAAATCCATTGTTTACCTATTTATTAAAAATATTCTTAAAATATAATTACAATAAATAATTAATAGAAAATTTTGTCAGTGGCCAGCGCTGTTCATGAATTTTTCGTTTCCTGGATATCGCTATTTGGTATCATCTGAAGGCGTATCAAAGATTCTTCCTACGGTTTCGGTTCCTTCTGACTGGACCCTGGAAATGTTTCAGTCGAATTATATTTGTTGAGTATTCAAAATTGGTAATTAAATGTAAGTCATTTCACTTCCCGCAAATCTCAGCTTGGCTTCAGATTTCACGATGCCACCGCAACACGGAGCTTGCATTCTTGCATTCGTTTCGACTGGGTCGTTGCGGGAATCCTCATACTCGGTAGTACCGATCCTTGTTCCGATCGGTGATGACTGCTGCTATCTAGAGGACTATACTCGTCTCGATCGTTCGCATATTCTGGCCATTTTTCGAGGCAACGGTGTTCTTGCCGAAATAACAGTTATTAATTTAATAACTCCCGGTCAGCGAGAAGCGTTCAATTTTTGCTCTTTTTTTGCTGCTTTGCCTTAGCTTTTACGGCTAGAGACACCGCGGTATAAGGCGGTGGTGGCACAGTTATTGCGATGTTCCGGCGGTGCTGCTATCCGAGTGATGGTTGTCCCTTCTTCACTGTAGTAGAACTGCTCCGCAAAGGCGTTTCCGGAACCACCATTGATTTGCACAAATCATGATTTCAAGCCGACCAAACATGGGGAACCAGACTCATATTTGATCGCATCTTCACCACAACTCAAGTGAAAATGTCATTCTTGTCCCTGTGGTTCAACAAGTTTAGATCGAAGTAGCCATATACATCGAGCTTTTCAGAGCAAAATGTGAGTAACTCAAAGTTGCTCGAGCTACAAAGTGTTGCTCTGTGTCGAGCTGTCTTCCCCCTTGGATATAACTTCTTTCAAAATCACAGATGACTTTACGGTCCTCGACAAAGTTGTTTTCTTCACACTTTACGCTATATTTTATTATCATAGGTTAAAGGATTCATGTAAAATTTGAGAAAAAATGCAAGCAAGTGAAATTGCCCACACTAAATCCAATAAAAAAAATTCCCAGTAGTTTTAGACGCACAAGAGGATTCAAAAAACTTTGTCCTGGGTTGATGCGATAATTATCATCTTCCCATATAACGTTGACTCATGGCTATACTACTGTATATTTTTACACCTCAGGAATCTGAAATGGTGTGATTTGATGAGATTGCTTTAGTATAGACAAACAGACACATCATTTGGAACATATTGCTATTATATTCATCGTCACGAAAAAATGATCGCAAAATGCTAATCAGGTTAGGTTGCGTTTCACAAGCCGCTGCTGGCTTGATGGCGGTAGTGAGTAAACGTCAAACGGGCAAAAACGATTTATATTTAACCCGGGAGCAGTCGCGTCGTGTACTGAGTACACGCACCATGAAAAAAATCACGCATTTGGTACACCGCGTGAGCGCGGCGTCACTGCAGGTAGTCAAAGACGCGACTGCTCGAGGGTTATTCAACCGTTGAAAACAAGCACGATGAGTAGTGCGTAGAGTAAAGTGACCAGACGTCCCGCGTTTCGCGGGACAGTCCCGTATTTTGACCAAATGTCCCGCGACAAATTCTGTCCTGCGAAATGTCCCGCGTTCGTCTCAAATCGTAAAAATGTCCCGCAACAGGCATAAAAAATATGGTTTTGTACAAAGCACAAATCACATCATACATATTAATGCATATTTCCGTACTTTCAACATTTCAGAGTTCAAAACCTGAAAGATTTTTGCTAGAAAGTACATTAAGATTCTGGGTTACAGCAAGATAGGTGGCTAGCCTTGATGCCTACTATAGAACGACTATTGAAATGTTAAGACACGGACTTGTTATATGTTCAATGCTTCCAGTGAGCTGAAGGAAGCACGACACTAGACAACGGACCAGCATGCAACGCCCAGTGGCACAACCGAAAACTATTCCTGACGGCTGTGGCGGGAATCCAACCCGTGCTTCTCAGCACGATGAGCTTGGTGACACTAGCCGCACGACCACGGAGCCGCACAAATGTTTGAACCAGTGAAACCAAATTCATCCATCGCGCAACAATAACGACAATGTCGCAACTTGAATTTGTTGTGATCGAATTTTGAATCACCTTAATTTTAATTTGAAGGCAATTGAGTGTTGAGATATTGGAAACCTTTTTGCTAGTTAGATTTAATTATCAGAAAGACTGTAGAAAAAGATTTATGAATATGTCCCACTTCTGCGGAAAGTTCACAGCGCAGAAAAACATGCTTGGTAGCAAAAACGAGTGTTTCGTATTCTACAAACTTTTTCTTAACCAAAAATAAATGAAATAAAAAAAAAGTGTGCGGGTTCATGATTTCACCTTACTATGCATCATTCCAAATTGATGTCCCGCGTTGGAATTCCGATCATCTGGTCACTTTAGCGTAGAGTGAGACGTCTGTATGTATGGGGCCAAGATTTTGTTCTCTTACACATATTTATCGCTTACATTGACTTTGTTCACTTTTGTAGTTCCTGCGAAGCATTTAAAGCTGGTTTTGCATCACTATCGGTAGCCTCTAATGTGGTCTTAGTCTATTTTCTTGCCAATCGCTCCTCAGGTTATTAAAAAAGCCGCGGTTTGATGTGTCACATGCATGGGTTTGTTTCACTTTTGTATTTGGAGATTTTCGGTAGGATTCCCGAGAAACCGAATCCGGAACAGTAGCGGTAGTTTTATATGCAGTCTGGGTAATTTTTCTTGCTAACCATTTTTCGGTTTATCGAAAAAGTCAAGATTAGATGTTTAACATGCATGGGTTAGCATCACTTTTTCATTTGGCCACTTCCGGCGGGACACCCGGAACCGATTCCGGGACAATACCGATTATCCCTTATATGGTTTGAGCTAAGTTTCTTGCTAACTGTTTTACAGATTTCCTAAAAAGCTACGAATTGATGCGTCTAATGGATGGGTTTGGTTTATTTTTGCATTTGACCCGACGTAACAACCGACGGTTCTGGAACACTACCGATATTGTTTAATGGGGTCTGAGTCTATTTTCTTGCTAAGCGTTCATCACGTTATTTAAAAAGCCGCTGTTTAATGTGCCACAGGTAAGGGTTTGGCTCTCTTCTACATTTGACCACTTCCGGCGGGACACCCGGAACCGGCTCCGGAACACTATCGGTTGTTACAAAAACTGTCTGAAACTATTTTCTTGCTAATCGTGTATCAGATTGCCTGAAGAGCCGTGATTTGATGCGCCGCATGTAAGGGTTTGATTAACTTTTATACTTGGCTACTTCCAGCGGGGCAACTGGAACCGATTCTGTAACACTACCGGTTCCGGTAAGTTCTGAGTATGTTTTCCTGCCTACTGTTCATCAGGTTATCGAAAAAGCCGCTGTTTCATGTGTCGCATGAATGGGTTTGGTTAACTTTCATATACATATAGCTATCTCCGGCGGGACATCCGGAACCAGTTCCGGAACACTACCGATTTAGATATGGTCTGAGAATGTTTTCGTGCCTACTGATCATCAGGTTATCGAAAAAGCCGCTGTTTCATGTTTCGCATGCATGGGTTTGGTTAACTTTCATATTAGGTCACTTCCGGTGGGACACCCGGAACCCTACATATAGAGCCCTTCGGTACACCTTGGTGACAAGGCAAAAAAATAACATTTTCGAATCAAAAGAAAAATCGAATGTAAAAAATCGATTCGATCGATTTCGTGAAGTTTCAACATCGATTCAAAAAATCGATTAATCGGAACAAAAAGATCGATGTTTCGAACATCGAATCAAAATTACCCAACGCTTTGAATGAAGCATCACGGTTCTGGGCCAATCGTTTTCAGTCGCCCTAAACGTTTAGAGTCTGTAGGTCCTCCACAACTGTGTGCGACCTACCATGAAGTCAACGATCTCTTCATGGTTCTCTGCTGAATATGGTTTTAGCTAGTTGTTTCTCCGGCATACGAGTTTCGTGCTCAGCCCAACGTAGCCTGTCGTGTTTCATGCGCTTTACTACATTTATCTCTCCAGTTTACCGCGGACTACTTATTGTTCGCAGCAATTTTCATTCAAAAGCTTTTTTCAACTGCAAGAATCATTTGTTCGCAGCCTACGGGTCTTCAATTGGTGTTGCAGACCGAAAAAGGCCCGACCGAAAAAGTTTCAGCCGCAATCCGTCTTTTCATCTCGCAGGTTGCATCTTTATCGCACGTCACTAGAGTACCAAGATATATAAATTTGTCCACAACATTAAACTTTTCACCACCTAGCTCCACTTGGCCACCACTACCACGGCCGGACCGACGTTGACCACCAGCAATCATGTACCGTGAACTAAGGTGTAGTTGATCAATGGGGTGAACCTGATCACTCAATTACTCGCGGATATCGACTTTCAAGGAAACAACAATTATATTTTAACCATTCGCAACCCAATGACGTAACATTAAAATGGAATGGTAACTTCATTGAAAGTCGATATCCGTGGGTAATTGAGTGGTCAGGTTCACCCCACTGATCAATTACACCCCAGTTTACGGTACTTGGTCTTTGTGTTGTTAATCATTAGTCCCATCCTCGCAGTCTCCCTATTAAAAGGAAGGGACGCCTTTTCCACGGCCCGACGGTCGATCCCGATGATGCCGATATCGTTCGAGAAGCCCAAGAGCATATGCGACCGCGTGAGTATAATTCCGCTGCTTTGCACGCCAGCTCTCCTTATCGCTCCTTCCAGTACTATGTTGAACAGTAAGTTCGAAAGAGCATCGCCCTGCTTCAGTTCACATAAGGTTACGAACAATGACGAAACTTCATCTGCAACACACACACGCACACACTTCATTTCAATCCGTCAAGCGTCGGACGAATCAGTCTAATCAGCTTCGCCGGAAAACCATGTTCTTCTTCTTCTTCTTCTTCTTTATGGCTCGATGTTCGCATTGAAATTTGACCTGCCTCTCTTCAATTTAGTGTTCTTGGAGCACTTCCACAGTTGTTAATTGAAGGGCTCTCTTTGCCTTCCATTGCATGAATTTATATATTGTGAGGCAAGTACAATGATACACTATGCCCAGGGAATCGAGAAAATTTTCCCGACCGGAACGGGAATAGAACCCGCCGTCTCCGGATTGTAATCCATAGCCTTAACCACTAGGCTATCTGAAGACCCTAGGAGGCTATATGTTCGCTCATAATCTGCTATAACTCGTTGAATCGTACGCCGCCTAAAAATCAATATACGGATGATGGGTTTGTAAGTTGTACTCCTGAAATTGATCGAGAATCTGCCACAGGATAAACATCTGATCCATCGTTGTTAGCCCTCACGAAAACTTGTCTGATTTTCGACGACGAAGGACTCCTCAATCAGCCTGCCTGTCAAACAGAGTTCCGGACAAGATCTAGTACGCTGAGATAAAAAGTGGTATTCTTCTGTAATTCGCGAACTTCTTCGCTGTACTTTCTTATATAGAGATCAAATGAGACCATCAAACCAAGTGATTCTTCCTCTTTCCATATCATCAATATTATACAATGCACTGTATTACACAGCGTTGTAAGCGATGATACAGCTGCTTTCTACCATGCTTGAGTTGCTCGACCGGGAGTTCGTCCTTCTCAGCAGTCTCGTTGTTCTTCATCCCTTCTAATGGCTGCCTTGATCTCGTCTAGTGTTGGAAGTTCTACAGCCTGTCCGTCATCGTCGATTTCAATTGTGTCCGCCACTCTTCCATTCCCACCGTTCAACAATTCCTCGAAGTGCTCTCTGCACCTGGCAGCCACGATTGTTTTGTCTGTCAGCAAGTTTCCATTATGGTCGTTGAACATGACAGGAACAGCACGCCATTGATGCCATTTCTCCGCACGCCATTGACAGTAACATGAAATCTCCGCATATCATTTTGTTTCATACTCTCTTGCGCCTCTTTGCGGCGGATTCGTTCTTCGGCTACCCTTGCTTACCTATACATCGCTCCCTGCACAATCTCTGTACAAGAAATAACGCGTTTTAAATGGGTCTATAAGTGTTTTGAGCGACTTTGGTAGGAAAATGAAATTGAATACCGTAATCCGGGGTAACATTCAGGCCCGGATTAAGGATTGTGGGGGCCCGGGGCCAGAGCGGATGTGGAGGCCCCTCGGAAGTACAAATGCCATGAGCAAATTAGTTTTTCTTTGTTTTTGTTAATGTTTAGCAAGCAAAATGATTTTTGTGGGGGGCCCTAAAATGTGGGGACCCGGGGCCCTGGCCCCCCGGCCCCCCCTTAGATCCGGCCCTGGTAACATTGATCAGAATTTTCGATCTTTCTTGAATAATTATCTTGTTTAAGCAAACGTTACATGTTTTATATTTTTAAAACAAGTATTGGCCCCCTGAGTATGTGTTAAGCTACTTGAAAAAGTATTGCAAAACTTTAAAACATGTTTAAATAGGCTTTTTAATCTATTTTTGATTTTGTTGATTTGGGGTAACATTGATCATGTCAGTGATCGATGTTCGTTGGTGTTGAAAATACCCTTTCTTACTAAATTCGGGGTCGCAGATTTCGAATATGTTGGCAAATTCTTACAAGTAATGTACTTTATGAGTTATTTTAGGATTAAAATACACCAAATTGCGAATTACGCCTAGAAGTAGGCAATGGGTTAAGGAATTGAAAGGTTACTTTTAATAAATCGTATATTTACTTGAAAAGTAGCATTTTCATAGAAGTTTCGGTTATTAAATCCAACTCTAGGATATCATATTGAAGTAATACAGTGATTTAGAAGCTCATATTGTATCTAGTATTCATGCAATGCATAAATGTTTGTCAATGTATCTCATTGCGTTACGAAACACAGTTATGGAAAAATCGATTTATTTTAATGTTTATGAAATTCAATTTTTTATAAATTACATGCCATTTAATAGCTAAATAATAGCAGATAGCGATATACCATTCTATAGCGTAAACTGATTCAATATAAAATGCTTGTTTGAACATTTCATGAGGTCGGACAAGCCGATCAATGATACCCCGCTGATCAATGATACCTCGTTTTACGGTACTTACAGCCTGTTCTCTGTTTATTTATTTATTTATAGACACATCACATCAACAGGCAAACAACAGTCCCAATGATGTTTAACCTAATTCTAGACTCATTTCTAATGTCTATTTTTAACAATAACTTTGTCATATTTAAAGGTAGAATTACACGAGTCAAGAGTACATAAAACTCAATACAAAAAATACACAGCAATTAAACACATCTAGCGGGAACAGCTAAAATATCTGGAAAAAGTTCGGTGGAGAATGTGGCGAGGGGTATTAAAGTCAAAATAGGAGGCTACCCGGTTAAAGACCCTTTGGATGCCAACTACGGCTCCATACATGCTATAGTTTGACCGTCTAAGTGGCAAGTGAAGCAGGACGTTGTTGCGTAGTGCTGTAGGAGCAGCGTACAAATTAATTTGTTCCAAAATAGTTGGGCAGTCAATACGACCTTGCAGAGCGTCCGCTATGAATAGGGCTCTGGCTGTATTGCGTCTTACATGTAAGGGTTCTAGGTCAATATGTTGGCAACGCTTTTCATAGCTAGGGAGACGGAAGGGATTTCTCCACGGTAGCCTTCGGAGCGCAAAACGTAAAAACCGTCTTTGCACGGACTCAATCCTCTCGACACCGTTATTGTAGGATGGACTCCAAACTTCGGAGCAGTATTCCAAAATAGAACGCGACAGGGAACAGTATAATGCTTTGAGACAGTATACGTCAGTGAAATTTTTAGCTGTCCTAAAGATGAATCCGAGAATTCGTGAAGCCTTGCTTACAACATATGAGACATGGTGTTCGAATGTTAAGCTTGTATCTAATATCACTCCCAGATCCTTCACGTGATCTACTCGTCCTATTTCGGAACCAGAAAGATAATAGTTGAATCGTATCGGTCTTTTCTTCCTCGAGAAAGTTATTATCGAGCACTTTGCAGGGTTAACAATCATTCGGTTGACAGAGCACCAATCCGTAAAACATTGAACCTGTTGCTGGAGAAGATTGCAATCATCGAAAGATCGAATTTCTAGGAAGAGCTTGAGGTCATCTGCATACGACAAACGAGGAACCTTGATTGCCTGATGCACATCGTTGAAATAAAGCAGAAAAATTAGAGGTCCCAAATGACTGCCTTGTGGAATCCCTGACGTAGACAAAAACGAAGGTGATACACAATCTCCGATGACTACTTTCAATTTTCGATTTGTCAAATAAGACTGAAACCATTGCAATAAATTTCCGCTGATTCCTAATCTGTCCAGTTTTGCGATTGCTATTCGGTGGTTTATCAAATCAAAAGCGGCTGTTAAATCGGTGTAAATCACATCAGTTTGAGTGTGGCGAACCATACTGTCCGTAATGTAGGTTGTAAGACACAGCAGATTAGACGTAGTCGACCGTCCCGGTGTGAAACCATGTTGATCTCCGCTGAGTAGCTGCTTGCAGTGGGCCCTAAGGGGTTCCATGATCACCAGCTCAAACAATTTTGAGACCGCACTTAAAGATGTGATGCCGCGATAATTGTCGATATCTCTTCTGTCGCCCTTCTTGTACACCGGGAACATATGCGCACACTTCCAGCAGGATGGGAAAACGCCATTGCGCAGTGAGGATCGAAAAATTAAAAGAAGTGGAGTAACCAACAAGTCTATATGCCTCTTCAAAAGCACTGATGGAAATCCGTCAGGTCCAGGGTTATAAGATGTCTTCAGCTGAGATGAGGCCCTGATAATCATAGCTACATCGATATCAATTACTCCTAATGATTGACTCGACTGAGAGACGTTGCTAGCTGCGAGTTCGATTTGATCCGCCGTTAACTCTTCGTTTGCAAATACGTTTGCAAATTTTTCGGAAAACAGTGAGCAGATTTCACGAGGCGTCGTACCGGCGATTCCATTGAACGTCATAGAAGATGGCAGTCCGGATTCTTTGCGCTGCTCATTTACATACTTCCAGAAACGTTTAGGATTAGACTTTAAATCACGCTGGACATTCTGCTGGTATATAGTAAAGCATTGCTGGTTGACTCGTTTATACTCATGATTGAGTCTGTAATAAAAGTTTCTAAGCGGAAGTGTGCGATACTTAACGAACCGTCGCAGGGCAGCTCTTTTAATTGTCTTCAGTCGACGCAGTGAAGCCGTGTGCCAAGATGGTCCAGGTTGTCGATCAATAGTTTTCTTCGGGATGTGTCTGTCGATCACGTACGACAAGACGTTAGAAAACGTTTGAGCTGCGGTATCGGCATCGTTGAGATCCAGAATATTATCCCATTCGAGCGAGGATAACAAGTTGGCAATACTGCGGTGGTCAGCTCTACGGAAATCGTACGATAAGGTTCGTTCCGAACTGGTGAAGTCGTGATCGGTAACGCGCATAATCGAAAGAAGTAACGGAGGATGATGGGCTATCATTTTTACGAGCGGTGAAGGAGCTAACATTACAGGAGCAGTTGAATTCAAATCGCTGACAAAACATAGGTCAAGGTGGCGGTTGTTCTCGTTAGCAACAGCATTGATTTGCAATAACGTTGCTGAGTTGTAGCTGTCGAGAAGCTTGACTGCTCCGGCGTGGAAAGTAGAGAGACTGGTATCGGGGTAGAGGAAGCCTTTGTTGGATGATATCCACGAGACATTTGGCAGGTTAAAATCACCAAACACGATAATTTCATCCACCGCACTGGTAGTTTCAAGAACATCTTGTACTGATTTACAGTGAGCCTCAATATAGTCTAATTCACGTGTGCGATCCGGTGGAATATACAATGCACACAAAAACAACTTGCAATCTTCGAGTTGAATTATCGTCCAAACCTGCTCAAGACATTCCCAAGCACTATTTTCTAAGGCTTTAGATTTCAACTCACTATTAACGGCAACCAGAACACCACCCCCAGTGAACTTACTGAAAACCGGTTTTTCTTTGAACACCCTTAGCTAATTCAGAAAATTGAAGTATTTTTCGCGTTCACAGTCACAACGACCCATTAACAACGTTCTGCAAACACACATTCATTGCCACGAAGAGGTTTCTAGCCGAACACAAGGACATCTATGTACTGGAATCGGACAAGGGAAGACGGATGGTTATAATGTATCAACAGGACTACGAACGCAAAATGCTATCCTTGCTGGAGGATGATACATACAAGGTGGTAGCCAGGGACCCGACAACAGGAATACAGAAAAGCACGAATGCTCTGGTCGAACGGCTCTACAATCTCCAGCTGATCGACACACGAACAAAATATCGCCTACAGTCTACGACAGCCGTCTGTCCGAGAATATACGGCCAACCGAAGGCTCATAAACCTGACCTTCCCCTTCGACCGGTGGTGCCAAATGTTACAGCACCCACCTACCAGCTGTCGAAGTTCTTGGCCGATGTCCTCCAAAGATCCACCCACAGTGAGTACAATATCAAAGACAGTTTCGAGTTCGCGGAATACATACGCAACATAACGCTACCAACCGGGTACGTGCTCGTCTCCTTCGACGTCATCTCCCTGTTTACCAACATAACCCAACAGTTGGTGACACACGACCTGATCATGGGTTGGGACAAGGTCAGAGATTCGACGAATATCAGTCTGTGTATATTCATAGAAATGATCGAATTCTGTCTCAAAAACAGCTACTTTCGCTACAGAGACAAGTTCTACGTCCAGCTGTTCGGTACAGCGATGGGCAGCCCTCTGTCGCCCATCCTGGCGGATATAGTGATGAATACTCTCCTCGACAACATGAGAAGGCAGATTCCGTTTGAAATGCCTGTCCTCAAAAAAATTGTTGATGATCTGATCTTAGCGCTTCCTGCAGACCAGATCGACATTGTTCTAGATATGTTTAACGCCTACAACCCACATATCCAGTTTACAAAAGAGGAAGAAATTGATGGCAAGCTCCCATTCATGGATATGGTCGTTACTCGAAACCCTGACCAAACACTGTCCACTCAATGGTATGCAAAGCCAATTGCATCTGGCCGTTTGCTCAACTATTGGTCGTTCCATCCCATGAGCATGAAAATCAACGTCGCGGAAAACCTAATATTGAGAGTCAACCGCCTCACCAACAACCAAACACTTCAACAACAGAAGCAGATAATCTTCAAAATACTCCGAATGAACGATTATCCGGCAAAGCTCATCAACAGGCTGACCAATAAGCTGACAAACTCCCAACCGCATCAAAACGAAATCGCCACGGCCGAAAATCCGCCAGAAAACAGCCAAACCGTGAACACAAACAACAACAATGATCATGGGGCGCCCACCGAAAACGTCCTATACCGCTCGCTACCGTATGTTCCTGTCCTCTCATCCCAAATCAGCAGAATCCTGAAAAATGAAATTCCGAATGTTAAAATTGCACCCAAAGCAATAAACACCACGGCGAAGATTATCGGCAACAACAAAGATCCAGTGGAACCGCCGCTTCAGTCAAACGTCGTATATCGAATACCATGCAACGACTGTCCAATGGTATACATCGGTATGACTAGGAACTACCTACGCCAACGAATGTACGGGCATCAAACGGATATCAACAAATACAACACCATGATAGCAAACGGCATCAACGATACACAGCAGCAGATGGATACAGTAGGTGGACACACAGCTCTAATAGAACACATAATCAAACACAAACACATGTTTGACACAAATAGGGTTAAAATCATTGACAAAACACACAAAACTAGCAATCTCCCCATACTAGAAATGTGCCATATAAGCAATACGGCCAATACAGTGAACCGGAGAACCGATGTAGAAGGTCTCAGTATCATCTATGTAGGGATACTTCACACATACAAAACACGTCTAGAACTCGGCTAGAAATGACAACACAAACACTAATGTAACACAACAAGTTGACCTGTAATGGTCTAAAAAAGCGCCATAGCGAAAGCTCACCATTTTGAACGGGCAGTTAAACAGTGTCCGTGATCAGTGGTGAAAACGTAGAAAATTAGTAGCAAACTAAAACCACCCACAACTGTAAGCCAACATAATTCTACACCCAACAGACGTTCCCAACACACCACTCTATCTCCCACAGATTCACGCTAAAAATGTACGACAAGCCAACACACGATATATGTTCACAAACGTAAACGATAGATCTAAGTATGTACAATTTTGATCAGATGTCGAGCATAAAATTGAATAAAAGACCCCTTTTCAGTTTCCCCTAGAAGAAGGCTGCCAAGAACAGCCGAAACGTCGGGCAGTTAACAAACTACCGTTTGAAATCATAAGACTGAATAGCCGAAAACTCCGAGTAACAGAATCTACCAGTCGAAAACCACTGTAAAATTTCGGTAATATGGCCACTTACTGCTAACCACAAACATTTTCCTTAGAAAATTACCAACTAATTTGAATGTGATTCTAATAGGTAATTGTGTTAATTTTATGGTCCCCTGGGGTCATACGTTTCCGGCTAATGTGTCGCCTGCGGAACCGTCGTCATCATAATTTACCGCACTAAAGTGATCTCTTGCTTGCTTTATTCCATCGCTGGTTCGCCCCATTGAAACGTGCGATCCAAAACCACTAGTCCAAAGTAAACATATTATGTTGCGACAAGGCACACGATGACGGCGGCAGCCCTCCTCAATGTCTAACGGCCCGAACCGTGATTGTCGTCTAGCTTCTGCGCCACACGCACGTTCACAGTGTAATTCAGCCTGGTAGGTATAGGTAGGTACCCAGCAGTAGTCCGATCTTCCTTCCGCCCGACGGACCGGATCGCATATCTCGTAGGTAAAGACGAAGCCTGTGGCTTGAGAGATGCATTCCCAGTAGTGCATTAGACGCGCACGCTGCGGCACTAAGTGATCGCGATCTTGTTGGTTCGTTCAACATAAATCGCATCTCGATGCAATGTGATGTTATTTCGGGCCACGCAAAGACACCACCTATTGTTTGTTTTTCTTTCCTACTTCTGTTACCTACTGGCTTTCTGTTTTGGGCAAACGCTATTTTTGAATGGAATTTCGTTCGATTTAATGTATAAATAGAATCGGTAATGAATATTATACCGTAAACTTAAGTATGCCACAACAATGAATGGTCACGCGTGATGCACAAGAGCTTTCTTTTAGAATTTTATGAGTATTATAAATTACGTGGGTTTCGGCTTCTCAGTCATGAATTTTGCGTCGACTACTTGATTATCTTCGCCTACGTTTCGACCCGGGATGGGGCCTTCTTCAGGGCCTATAATTTATTTCAATTAATTACACATTTTTGTTTTTTGGACAATTACAAACTTACTCGATATTAAGACGACAAGTTAAAATAATTTTTACAAAATATAAAAAGTCGGTAGCTAAAGGGTTGATTTCTCTCCACAACGGGCATCGCTAAATGGGAGATACATTAGTCACATCACATTCATTTTTATGCGTTTCATAGCTTTCTGGCGAAGATAATCAAGTAGTCGACGCAAAATTCATGACTGAGAAGCCGAAATCCACGTAATACCAAATTCCAGTCGAACTCCCCTTCGTTATGAGTATTAAAAGTAGTCATTATTTTGGTGATAAGGATCCTCGGCTGTTAGCGGAATGTTGCGAAAATTAATTCAATGCGTCCAGTAAGCTGAGCTTTTGTGGCATCAAATTAAATACTGTTCCTTTTATCTAATCTATCGAACTAAGCGTTTACATCCTATGACAGTTACATATTTCGACTCCAAATGATGCAAACACTTAGTTGGAATAAAAGGTCCATTGTTTAATTTTCTTTTACTAACACTGATTTGAGTTTGAGTAAAACCATTCTAAGTTTTAACGCTCCATGAACCTTTAACAGGTTAATTTTCCGAAAAGTTTTTTGATGTGTTTTAAATTACTGTAGCCTAGATATTAGTGGCAGCCTATTTATTGCACACATAAACAAATAGAAACGCTCCATACAAAATCAAAAAGCGCTCCATAAAGAATGAACATATGTTCCATGAAAATGTGCAATGTTATCCATAAATAATTGAAAACGTTCCACACTTTATAAAAAATGTACCGGTAAAACATAAACTTTTCTCATTAAAAGTGAAATTTTGCACCAATAAATAATACTGAAATGCTCCATAATTAAATACAAATGCTTCATAGAAAAATGCAAATGCTCCATAGAAAAATTAAATTGCACCATAAAAAATTGAAATTGCACCATAGAAAATATGAATTGCTCCATGAAAAATTGAAAATCCTCCATAGATAGTATATTCTCATAATTGAATTTGACAGGGCTGAATTGCTTTACATTGCACTGCTGTAGTGGTGCAAATGTTTAAAGCTATGGAGACTTTTCAATTTTTTATGGATCAAATTGTATTTTATGTGGTTCAGTTTGATAATACTTATGAAGCATTTGTCCATTTTCTATGGTGCAATTTCACTTTTTTTATGGTGCAATTTAATTTTTCTATTGAGCAATATTCAATTTTCAATAGGTACAATTTTATTTTTTTATGGAGCGTTAGCATTTTTCTATGGAGCATTTGTATTTTATTATGGAGCATTTCAGTATTATTTATTGCTGCAAAATTTCACTTTTAATGAGAAAATATTATGTTTTACCGGTACATTTTTCATAAAGTATGGAACGTTTTCAATTATTTGTGGATAACATTGCACATTTTTATGGAACATATGTTCATTCTTTATGGAGTGCTTTTTATTTTCTATGGAGCATTTGCAATTTGTTATGGTTGCAATAACCTTTTGCCGATATTAGCCATGTAGGCTTATAATAATTGGGAGCTAGCGTGCGCAACTTTTTCATTTTGCCTTTCTCGTACACCATAGTGTACTGAAAGGCTATATGTTCACTCAAAAATATAATTTCGATAGAAGACTCAGAGGGTCAAGTCACATCTACCAATCGACTCAGTTCGACGAATTAAGGTTATGTCTGTATGTGTGCTTTGTAATATGTGAGTATGTATGTATGTCTGTGCACAAAAAAAAAGTTCACTCACTTTTGAGGCACTTCCCATTTGGCGGATTATAGCACGAATCGAACCGGAATTTCACCGCGTTGTTTGCTATAGAAAATGCTCCGGATCGGTCAAGGCGTTCCGGAGTTATGACCATTTCAGTGATCCGGACCAACACCGGTAGAACTGGCCGTATATAAAACTGAACCAAGCCCCATCACGCGACATATCAAACTTCGGCGATTTTTGTACCCGTGCAATATAGGAAAAAAATGGTATGGGGAAGATGTCTGGAGTCTTAAAATGGCGATCAGAATATCCAAGGTGGTGGTCTAAATTCCAAGGTGGCGGCTCCAAATTCAATATGGCGTTTATTTACTGGTGTTTTAGGTTCTAAAACCATGCAATATGCTTTTATTTCGTATGAGAAAGATGTCTGAAGTCCAAAAATTACGACCAAAATATCCTAGGTGGTGATTTAAAATCCAAGATGGCGGTACAAACTCCAAGATGGCGGCTTTAAATTCAAGATGGCGGCTGTTTAATGGAGTTTTAGGCCCTAAATCCTTGCAATATGAGTATATTTCGTATGGGGAAGATGTCTAGAGTCCAAAAAATAGCGATCAAAATATATAAGATGGCAGCCAAACATCCAATATGGCGGCTCAAAATTCAAGATGGCGGCTGTTTGATAGTGTTTAGGCTCTAAAACTATGCAATATGGGTATATTTTGTATGGGGAAGATGTCCAGAGTCCAAAAAATGGCAATATCCAAGATGGTCGGCCAAAATTCCAAAACAGTGGCTCAAAATTCAAGATGGCGATTGTTTAATAGGCTGCGGCTTATTTTTCAAAAGTTGTTGAAACCTGGAATTCGTAAGCTCTTCTGGATTGAAATGACATAAAAAGGGAAACCTCTGAATTTGAGCCAAAAATGTTTCTTTGAGAAAATGCTTAAGCAATCTTTAGAGGAACTTCTAAAGAATTAGTTGAAGGAATTCCTAAAAAAAATGTTGAGGATTTTTCTACACAGCTTTAAAAAAAAATCTTACGCTCATTGATGTAACTCCGGGATGTATCCTTGCCGAAATCCCTAGAGAAATTCATAAAGGAATACTTGGAAATATTCCGGGCGAAATGCTTGGTATTTTAATATGGTGCATTTTTATGGTGCTGAGTCAAGGGCCAGACAGAGGGTTGTTTCAATGTAGGGATTTATCATCGTAAAATATGGATATCTGTTATTTTCAGGGGGCCTACAGATTTGGTTCAGCACCGAGCCCTCAAATTTCTAGTTACGCCACTGCTGCCTCTTACTGTCTCCGCTCTCATTAAAGGAGACCTAGCTAACCCACTTCTTGCGAATGGGTTATCCTCACCAAATTAATTATCTTTTTCGGTTGAGCCCTCAACCATTTCTGTTTGTTACTCCATCCCTGAAATATGAGTGATTTTGTCCGTTCTGATTCGAAATGGCCAATGCGCTAATTGTTGACCAATTCTTATGTATATAAGTATATTGAACCCAATAAGCAAAGTTAATTAATTATTCCGTACTTGTTCTCTTCGGCCTTCAAAAGGATAAAGGAACAAATAACAAGAATAATTCATTTCCTCTCAATTCATCAACTCGTCACCAAAATAGGTATACAATTGCCTTAAGTAGCTACGAACCAATATCCCATCTGCGGCTTTCCATCTCGTGACCAGGCCGAATATAAATATCCTCCAAAACATGATGTATTTGGAAGCCACAGATTAAACAAACATCAACACGTCTTAGCACCCGGCTCAAATTTTCCCCAAACAATAAAATAATGATACATCGAATGATGGAAATACACAAGGCGTCGAGTCCGTCGTTTGTCACCCACCGTTAAAGATCGAGAAGTCGCTTTTTGCTTAGCCTGAATGGCTAGGTAATAAACGGTGCAGAACTGGTAGAATTTTTTTTAACAAAAAACTTGTAAGTTTGTCTTATTATTTAATATTTTTTCAATATCTTCATTTGATTTAATGACTTATTAGTATCAAAAATAAAAACAAAATGGGTCATTCACTTAGCAACTGTCATCATTGAAAAAATCATCAGATTTAACGACCGTATAACTTAAACTTTATACATACTTAAATCCCAAGGCGACAAAAGTCAACGAGGTGTGAGAGATTAAATGGTGTCGATAGAGCGCCACACGACAGCCGAAAGCCATAATCGTTGTTGGGGGAACGACGGAACGTGCTCGTGAGAGTTCTCCCAAAGACAAGATACGGAACCGCGGAACATAATACCTACTGCTGTAAACTGTGGTGGGGAGGGAGTGAAACAAAATCCCGTACACTAAAATCACAGTTTGTTGGAAACACGCTGACGAAAGGTAAATACAGAAGCCGAAAAGCCATCAAAGCCGCATGCGGCAGTGTCATTCTTTACATGGCGATTATCAGTTGGGATAAGCTAAGCACACAGCTCGTTTGACTAAGTGGCGTACATCAATTCCGATTAAAATTAACAAGATCGACTGAACTGGATCGCTTGAAAATGAGGCTCATTTGTAGCTGCTGGCAGATGCGTGGAACTCTTAATACTCAAATATAGTCCAACGATGGTGATGTAGGATGACCTCAGTATTCAACATATCAGTTCATCTGCTGCTTAGGATGATATATTAATTGTTGAGTCGTAGAATGGAACTAACTTGGGAACTAACGATAACTATTTGCTTCAGGGATATTCACCTTTCTTTGATAATAAGATTGTTGTCCGCCCCGTTCTAGGTTTTACCATTATTTTTCAAAGATTTCAAGTATTCTCATATATACAAGATATTTTCTTCTACAGAATTCTGAAAAGCTACGAAATTAACATTACGGGGATAAATATTCTTCCGAAACGAATTATTACCTATAAGCGTCCCATCTGAATTCCTAAACCAGCAACAGTTTATTGACTGCAGCATATTGCAACTGTCATAATATAGTGACAGCCCGTACCCCATTTACCGATGACTCCAACATGTGTACCCCAGTTCGACCATAATTTATTTGCATTTTTATTTACACGAATGCGTTCATAAATAATTGATTGTCTACACACGTGCTCCTGTTAGAAGAGAGCCCCCAGTGCCGACAAACGGAACTTGCGTCGTCGTCGTCCCGGAACCCACTTTCTGTTTTTGTGGATCGGGACTTTCCAAACGGATCTTCAAGTGGTAAGTTTTGTATGGCAAAAAAATAAAACACAGAAACAAGACGTATACCGTAAAGATGTTCAATGTTACGATGTTCGATTCTACTGATAGCCGGGTGGTGACATCCGCGTGTAAGTGCAGCTTTCTTACCCATGGTATGGGGCGGCTGTTGATAGCTTGGGCTATTGATGCGCGTGGCCAAATGGTTCCACATTTGTAATTCCAATTGTTTTATTGTGTGCTGGGATGGATTGGACTTTTTGTCGGTTGCAGTTTCTCAGCGCAACAGGTGGAAAAGTGTATTAGGTCGTCTGCTTCTACACAGTTGCAATGACAATGGAATGGGGAAATCCAACACAACACAATGCATTACAAGGTTAACTTGTCTGCCAATATGGGTTGTAAAAATAGAATATTAACGGTTTTCTGTAATGTACTCGTTAAACCCAAGCAACAAACATGTCATGCAATGGCGTAGGGTATCGCGCCACTTGGGCGGTGGCTTCTATATTCGTCTGTTTTCCACCATAACTCAGTCAATTTTTAACCAATTGACATGGAATGTTGTACACAGGTAGATACTATACCTATCTCACCACATTACATAAGTTGTGTCAACTGGTTCAAATTTGACTGAGTTATAGTGGAAAACAGACGAATATAGAAGCCGTTGCCCAAGTGGCGCGATTCCCTAGTTAGAATATTTTCTGAAGAATGCCTTGCATGGACATCATATTTGAAGAAATTATGACCAAGGGTTATTTCGGTAGGTTTGTTCTCTTTGTCATGAGGAATTTTATTGGCTAAATTGCTTGAAACTTGGTCATATAATTCGCAGTTTGTTTGGGAAAGATGTGAGGCCACAATGGAGGCCACTTTAAGTTCAATAGGTTTCATAAAACCTCCCATCACGTAGAGAATAAAGAGCCACACATCAACATCCTCGTGCTCATCATTCTACCATGGACTGGGTAGAAAAGTGACAGCAGCGCAAAAGGCAATTAGTTCGATATAGTAGAATTAAAATAGAATACATTAGGGTGTTGTACAAAGTGTAAGTGCAGCCGCCAATTGGAATCACTCACGCAGTGCCCTAGTGAAGAATGAAAAAAATGGTTCACTAATAAATTTACTATATATATATTTAGCAAAAATACATCTCATATCATTTCTCTTAAAATCTTCTTTAAAGAATTCCATCAGAAAATGTTATTTAGAATTTCATTTCAAATATGTACTTCAATCCTGTATTTTTTTTACGAATACTTCCTAATGACGTGTAAAAAGAAATCAAAGAAATTTTAAAGATACCTAATTACTAGGATTCTATAAAAACTCACACATCCAACAGCTTAGCGGGCAATTTTGTTATGTTTTATATAACAGATTTTTCAAAAATATGCTGCAAATATACTAACAAAATTCCATAGACAGATTAATTTAGGACATTTAGCTAATCTAATCATTTAAGCACTATTAAAAATAATTTCATTAAAATTATTCCTTACTGTATTGAATTATTAAAAAAACTTTTTAGCAGCATTTGTTGCTGCAGATATCGTCCCCTTAGACCAAGCCCACCCGTGGGCTTAATACTACACACGCAACAGCACGTCGTTAACGATTTTTAATTTCGTTATCAACCCATTTTCGCACCGGTCGTTCGTTTCCATGTGAGTAAAATAATGATCGGTCGCCTTTGCGCACCGGTGTGGTCTCTATTCTCTCCGTACCATCGGTTTTTTGCACTTATGTAAATCATCGCAATATTTTGTGTATTTCTATGGGATTATTGCAAATCTTATTCAGTATAATAATTTGTGCTCATATTATGAAAGATGGGGTTTTGGATAAGACTGAAAACTGTTAGTAAAAATGGAATTCAAATAAATAATTCCCTTGGAGATTTGTACCAGTTTAGGTGCGTTTAAAGATATCATTTTCTCAATAATTTATGATTGTATTTAATCCCGGAATTCAAGCAATCTTTTTTTAAATTATATGTTTGTTGCTTACTGTATGACTTGTAGGTTGAATTTTTATCTAAAATAATATCCATCTCTTCAATATTCATGTTGCCTTTCTCGCAAGAAATTTATCTGAATTTGAGATTATGAGCATCTTTTTTAATAATTAGGTTTATTGAATAATTACATCCCTTGCATTTCCAACACATTTATAACGTAGTTGTCTCCTTTACAACTTCGCGTAGGTCAAGATTCTTGAATACTGGTCATAGTAGAAGCTGTCTTCTAACAGTCTGCGATAAGTTTGCGCAACCTTTTTTCATTAACGTGTATTTTAACATCAGCTAATTCTATACTCAGTCACAACCTTTTAGTTACAAAGCATCACTCGCAAATCTTAATATATATTGCGATCTTTTGGATGCTGGTATATGAATATTTTGTTGGAAGCAGATTCTATGCGCTTGAAGTAGACTGCGTATTTGTCAAAGTACATAATGAGCCCACTCTCCTTTTTGGCACTTCATACAACAATTGTTGTATTTTAACATCCAACGCCTTGCTTTTTCTATAACGAGGAACCTACAATATGGTAGTCCTGCACACCGCCTATTTTAATTGGTGAAACTTGGCAGCTCGACTACATTTTTTTAAGATTTTTATCGGTATGATTTAGTTTTTATAAAAAGAAATAACTGTAGTGTTTCTATGATATCTGAGTTGAGTTAGGTACAGTCAATGCATCTTTGAAAAATCGTAACTACTCTTATCTAATCTCATACATACGCGGAATCACCCTGGAAAGCAATCGTGTTACTTTTCTTGTCAATACTGATGCTTGCAGCATATCAAAGATATGGCACATGCATCAAAGCGGCTTGGTCTACTGCGTTGTATTTACGCGTAAAGATAATTCTTCGAAATACTTGGAGTACAGAACATTTTATTTCGGCAAGGTACTTCTCGAATTTACAGGGGAGGAAGGATGCGTGGACGATGAAGTTACCCATTTCGCACACTTTCTTCCTAATGTCTCGTTTATTTAATTTATAATTTTAAATTTATATTTAATAAACCACTTATTGACGGCCACCATTTTCAAAAACAGCAATCAAACCAAAACTCTTTTGCCTTTTTGAAATATACACGACAAAACGAAACGCGAGGCACAGCTCTTTCAAAGCGGAGGATCTCAGCCCGGAAAGTGAAGAAAGAAAACCTTGTGGTCACTTATTACCGTCAAATAGTTTCTTTTCGGGTTAGAAAATACGCACATCTTTTCACCGGAATCTGCGTCGGATGGCGATAACTTTGAAACTTGTCGGAACGAACTTCGCGAGTTATTTATTTGGACATTTTTCTAAATGTGCGAAACTAAGCTATACTTGCTGCGTAGAAAACCCGGCTCAAACATGTACGTATTAAAACAGCAAAACTCACTGAATCACTATACATTTCTTCAAATATTAGTTTCGAAACGATCGGCCGAATCAAAAACTAAAGGTGCGATTATGAGCAATCGTAACTATTTTTAAGAGAAAATCAATACATTTTCGATATGCATGATCCTAAAATTGGCGAAGAAGCGAAAACTTTATTCATAACATACTTAAGGGCGGACGGGACGGTCGGGGAAATATCCGCCATTGCTCTGTTGCTACTAAGATGGTAATCTCAGATTCTACTTCATATTTTGCAACAAAAACCTATCACTGTGTATGCTCACTTGCAGTGCATATGCTGATTGTTTTTCAGCATCTTCAGTGCGATAGAACTCGAGATTACCATCTTCAAAATCGCGAGGCAAATTGTTAGAAAGAGAGGCAAGATAGGAAAAATAACACGGCGTCCCGTTTCACCTTAAGCAAAGCTTGTCAATTTAAACCTATTATTTTTCTGCGTTTGCATTGTCACTCTATCACAATTGTATGTCAGACAATTTGTTGTGTTATTCGTGTAACGATCTATGATATTGATTTGTTGAAAATTTCAAATATTTGATGCAAACTAAAATAAATTCCTACCTATACAAAACAAGAAAATCATTCTCTAGAAACTATGTACCTGGCAACAAATCCATACTCATGTTCTTTCGTCTCCTCTTTACGCTACCCAGAGAGCTAAACGCGAGAGAGCGCACGAGCCTACGGATAGAGACCGTACTTTGCGTGTCTCTATATTCTAAGCCCTGCTAAGAACCGTACGTAAGCTTTTCGCTTTCGAACCCTACTTAGCAGCGACCGGTGCGGTTCGCTTCTTTGTTCGGGGCTCTACTTAACGTTAAAACGCTTGATTGAGCCCATGAGTGGGCTTGGTCTTAGTGCTAGAACTAGGTAACTCGTTTTAGGAAGTACGGGTAAAAATGGCTGGTAAAACATATCCTGCTATAGAACTACCACTTTGTTGGTCATACGGCTCGTTGGAGAAATTCCTCAATGGTTTTGTGAAAGAAATCTGTTAGAATCCTTGGTGCTAAAGGAACCTCTGAAGAAATCCTGGAAAAAATGGAATGATTTTTTGAAGGAATTCCAGAAGATTTTCATGAAGGAATATCTGTGGAAATTTTTGAAAGAATTTCTGTATAATTTTATATGACTTGCTGAAGTATATAATAATACTTGAGGGAATTTTTGGAGGAATCCTTAAAGAAGATTTACTTTTGTGCTCCTGAAGCCCAGCAAGTGTTTTTAGAGAATGGAAAATTTCCACAGAAGAACCGTACTACAGTATTACTGCATAGTATCTAATGTAAGAGCCATTTCAATTTTCGACGTATTTTAGGATAAATCTGGTAAAATAACAACACTGTCATATACCTACTCTATTAGTATGCATGGTGTAGTCATAATCTAGCAAACTTAAAAAATTACCAAGACTTCGATGTATAATAATTTAAAATGTATCAAAATAATCAATATCACTTACGTTACATTGCAGAATCATGGCAGCGTAGAAGCAACTTAATTACGTTTAAATATTTTCCTGCTTGGACTAAAAATAAATTTCCTGTGTGGGTATTGAACAATTTTGTTTACATGTAGTGCCGGGAATAGGGTCAAAAACCCTATAGGACAGTACTTTAAAAAGACAAAATCACAATATTTTAACGTTAAGTGTGTTTCAGTATGAAGATACCATTTAATTTGGATTTGTAATTATTATTAGGGGCTTCATTTGGAAAACATTTTTGTTACTTGTTTGCATTATTAGATGGATTTCTAGCTCGCTGCTGTTTCATCTATAAGCAGTTCATGTTAAAACTACTGGACCTATAAAATCGATTGAGCAGACAATAATTGTCTCGATAATAGATCTCTTGGTGTACCCGACTATGTTGGCGTTGTTTCTCAATATGATCATCGATCCGTAACTCTCTCCTCGTCCCCACCCGTTCAACATTGCAGAGGTCCGAAACCTAACGTAACCGTGTGGAAATATTCGAAAAATGCCATCCTGCTGTGCTTCTCCGCACTCATTGTCGTGTCTCGATTATTGATATTTACAAGCGGAGATTCCTTCTCCGCTTGTCTTCTCAACTTTGCGTCTTTTGTTTTTATCCCACCAGAACAAGCCTTTCGGTTCGGAACGAGGTACCGCAGTACCTACAGAGCAAACAGATCTCATTTCGGGAGACGTGAGCATAATCAATCAATATCTCGCTCGATACGGACCAGGGCACGCTGGCTGGTGCTGCCTGGCCTGCGATTAATCTCCGAACGCGCCGTGCCGCCAGGATGTCATGGACAATCTGAAGGCTCATTTTTCCACCCAGCAAGAAATCGGGCTTCGTTTCTGATGTGCCCCTCGCTCAGCCCTAATCGCCCGTGTTAAAACCAAATCCGATCGATGTTGTTTCAATTATTAACATGGATTGATAAACGGAGTCTCATGCCGGCCGGCGCGACGACGCGGAGACCAAGGGAACGAGCCGATCCGGCTCTTTAAATTGATGCAATCAATATGATACAATTGGTAATTGGTTCAAAAACTCCCATAAAACTAATGGTGAACGATTAGCGCCGGAAACCTGTTTGTCTCATCGCACCTTACTAATTGAATTCTTCGGCACCTGGGTTGGCTTTGGTTGTTCTTGTGTGCCGTTGAGATGCACTGAGGGAAGTAAAAATGGAACTAGCATTTTGATTGAAATATTGAGTAAGTTATTCTTAGTTTTCCTAAATCAGATGAATATTACATATTTCCGTTTGCTGTAACACTTCACACCTTTATGCGCAACTGGGGGCCAGAATTCATCAGGCTGCCACAGATTGCGGGCCTCTGAACTATCTGCTAGTTGGGGTCAGATCCGGTTGTCGCTGCCACTTAGTCCCGTTGTCCACCACGTTAAGTTTGGAAGGAACCCAGCTCCATTCATAGTCTTCCGTAGATTCCAAAACCTCGCTGACTCGTACTGCTACAAATGGGCAATACCTACGATGATCAGACTGCAACCAGCCTAGAACATTTCTCGAGTCCGATCAGAAGAAACGGTTGGATATCGGCAATGACAACTCTGGCACCACAGAGAAACAGACGTAAAACTTACTTACCTTACCGATCAGGCTAAGGCCGAGGTGGCCTCTGCTGTACATAGTAGCCGTCTCCATTCCACTTGGTCCATTGCGGTTTGTCTCCAGTTCCGCACTCTGCGTAGGGTCCGCAGATCGTAATCCACTTGGTCGACCCACCCAGCTCGCTGCGCTCCACGTCTTCTTGTACCGGTCGAATGACTCTCGAGAACCATTTTAGTCGGTTTGCTATCCGACATCCTGATGACGTGACCTGCCCACCGTAGCCTCCAGATTTTCGCGATGTGAACGATGGTTGATTTGCGAGCTATAAAATCTATATCATCAGAGAAACCAAGCAACTCTCCTTACTATACCCTCTAGAGCAATGCTGCACAACAAGCACGAATGACCATATCCTTGCCGTAACCCTCTGCGAGATTTGAAGGGGCTCGAGAGTGTCCCTGATACTCGGACTACGCATATCACTCGATCCATCGCCGCCTTGATCAATCGTATCGGTTTTTCCGGGAATCTGTAATCGTGCATGATCTGCCATAGCTGGTCTCGGTCGATTGTATCGTACGCCAAATTAAAATCAATCAACAAATGATGTGTGGGCACGTTGTATTCGCGGCATTTCTGCAACACCTGGCGGATGGCGAACATCTAGTCCGTTGTAGCGCGTTCACCCATAAATCCAGCTTGATATCGCCCCACGAACTCTCTTGCAATTGGTGATAGACGGCGGCATAAAATTTGAGAGAGTACCTTGTAGGCAGCGCTCAATAGTATGATCGCGTGATAGTTCCCGCAATCCAACTTGTCGCCCTTTTTGTAGATGGGACACACGATACCTTCCATCCACTCCACCGGTAATACTTACTCCTCTCAAATCTTGGTAAAGTCCCAGTGTAGTGCTCTCACCAGTGCTTCTCCACCGTATTTTAGTAGCTCGCTTGGTAGTTGATCTGCTCCAGCGGCTTTCTTGTTATTCAAACGACCAACCTCCTCCTCAAATCTTGGAGGTTAGGGGTTGGAAATCTTTCATCCTGTGCACGTATTCCTAGATCTGTTGCCACGCCACCATCGGTGCTTGCAACGTCGCCATTGAAGTGCTCATCGTACCTAATGCTGCCGCCATCTCTCGACCACCTCACGCTCGCTCGTGAGAATACTCCCGTGATTGTCTCAGCACATGTCGGCTTGTGGCATAAAGCCTCTGCGCGAGCGGTTTAGCTTCTCGTAGAACTTCCGTGTGTCCTTAGCGCGGTACAGCTCTTACATCGCCGCGCGGTCTCGTTCTTCCTGCTGGTGCTTCTTTCTCCGGAAGACTGAGTTCTGCCTGTTCCGCGCCTGTCAATAACGTGCCTCATTCGCTCTCGTACGGTGTTGCAGCATTCTCGCCCATGCTGCATTCTTCTCGTTTTTCAACTGTTCACATTCGCCGTCGTACCAGTCGTATCTGTGATTCGCAGTCGCGAAGCCTAGTGCTGTAGCCGAGGTACTACCTATGGCGGATCGGATGTCCCTCCAGCCATCTTTAACCCTTTATAAGGCAGTGGCAACTATATTGCCACCTACTGTTTGTATTTTTTTCTGTTTTATAACAATTAATTTCGAACTTTTTTTTTGGTTTACGCAAAATTGGGACTACTAACAACGCCTGGTATTTTTTTGGTACTAAACAAAGCTTTAACAATAATTCAGGAGCCATTTGTAGTCTCAAAAATGGCTAATTTTGACCGCGTGAAGAAAATTAGCTCAAACTTAAGGTAAAATTATAGATTTGGTAAATATTTTAAGATATAATCAAATTCTGGGTTGATATGAGCTGAACTACACAGTTTATATTATGGGTTAAGCCCCAATCCAGTCCAAAATCTCTTTTCCGGCTTTTTGTCGAAGTCAAAAGAAGAAAAGTACCCTAAACGGGCAGTGGCAAGAATATTGCCACCAGCGCTGGTGGCCTAAACGGGCAGTGGCAACTATATTGCCACCTCAGAAGCTCGTTTTTGGGGTTAACGGGCAGTGGCAACTATATTGCCACCAGCGTTTTTGGCCTAAACGGGCAGTGGCAACTATATTGCCACCTAAATTTTTGAGAGTTTCTTTTAAACAAAAATTGATTTGTACATGTAATCATGTATATAATCATTTGCATAATAGTATGCGATGATAACTCTTCTAGTTTTCTCGGCCTTATAAAGGGTTAAGTGTAGCTGCGCCAAGCTGCTCTTCCGTTGGTAGGGCCACTGCTAACTGCTGCGCGTAGTCTTGAGCCACTTCTACGTTACGAAGTTGCTCGATGTTGAGCCGCAGCGTTCGACTTCGACGCGTGGTGATAACTGTCGAAAGTTTTGAGCGCATGCATACAGCGACTAAGTAGTGATCCGAATCTATATTCGCACTGCGGTATGTGCGGACGTTGGTTATATCCGAGAAGAATTTACCGTCGATTAGAACGTGGTCGATTTGGTTTTCTGTTCGATGGTCGGGTGTTGAAAACAGGGCCTACGGGACACCGCTCTTTCAGCAAGGCAAGTAAAACACTAAGTTGAACTTTGCTCCATGCTATAAAGCTATGCAAAAAATCATTTTATTAAAATAACATTAATTAGAACATAAAATCACTTATATCTACGGTGCTTTCTCCCGTTCGGTCTCTTGTTTTCACTTGTATTCAGTGACATGTATGACGGAACGGGAATGACAGAAAACACAAAGTATAAAACAATACACATGTATACACGCAAACTATATTCTTACGTAACAGTCGTTTGATCTCCACTATCAAACCACGGGAGGTTGCATAGTTTACGCATCGCTCTAACTGCGCGTAGAACGCTTCTTTCTCGTCATCAGGTCTCCCTTCGTGTGGGCTGTGCACGTTGATGATGCTGTAGTTGAAGAAACGGTCCTTAACTCTCAACATGCACATCCTTGTGTTGATCGGCTGCCATCCGATCACACGTTGTCGCATCTTACTCAACACTATAAATCCTGTTCCCTGTTCATTGGTGGTGCCACAGGTTTGGTAGAAGGTAGCCACTCGATGCCCCCTTTTCCACACTTTCTGACCAACCCAACAAAGTTCCTGCAACGCCACGATGTTGAAGTTGCGGGGATGAAGTTCGTCGTAGATAATCCTGTCACATCCTGCGAAACCAAGTGACTTGAAATTCCATGTTCCAAGTTTCCAATCGTAGTCCTTATTTCGTCGCGTGGGTCTTTGCCGATTGTATCGAGTCGTATTTTCTCCTATGTTATTCGCAATGGGGATTTTTACGGGTGGCTTATTGGGCCTACGCCAACACTCCTGTCTCACCGGAGGGCCTTCGTGCCAGTTTTGTTTAACGTCCTAACCAACACTGGGACGACCACGCTGATGGGGCTACCACCTTGGATCTAGCTGGGCGTGATGCAGTGTTTCTTTCTCAGTCGCTGGATGCCAGAACAGACGCTGTTTGAGCCGCACCTCCTTGGTGAACAGACGCTCGGGTCGTACCTCCTCAATCTAGCTGAAGTCAGAAGGACAACAGTGCCCAGGCTGCACTACCAGCTAAGCACACAACTCTGAGCTGGTGGTTTTTGTCATCGCTTGTCCTGTGGAAACATGAGGTAGGATCTTGTGAGGACCAGCGAATGCTCTCCTTATGAACTCACCGTTTTGGAGCCCTGTTTTGTTTCACGAACTAACTACAAATGATTTGAACATGAGATCAACGATGGGAAATGAAGAGTGAGACTTCTGTTTGTCTGTAATGCAGTGTTTGGCTGGGGAGCAAAAATTGTCCGAATTACTTGCAATGGGTCTGTTCTCATCTAACTCAGTATTGCGAACATTCAAATTTTCCCGTTCGTGATGATTAAACATGATTCATTATTTTTCTCTCACTCGTTGTAGAGCCGGCCAGACTCGCAGTTCTCTCTGATACAGCGGATTTATTCATATCGACTGAGCCTCACCTTCGGTTGTTGGTTGGCCGGCCAGACATCATCGGATCAGCAATGTCACGTTCTCCGGACGCGCATTTCAAGCCTCGGCCGCGGCCAACCGATGCGATGTGGAATGGTCGGCATCTTTTGGTTCCTCCGCCGACCCGCGTGACGGGAACGGTGATCTTTTATCGCGCTCCTCAAAGGCCACAATCCCACTGGCTGGCTGCCTCCAGCCAGCGCAGCAGTGTGGAATGGTATGGGCTTTAATCTTTGCGGTAAACGCGGCGAATAGTTTCTGGGTTATATTTATTTTTAATATCGCTCCAGCCACGTACGGCCCGCCGCCCTGAGGTCTTTTATCGTTGGGATTTTGTCAACGCTCGAAATCCATCGCTTGGGCGCGTTTATTTAATTAGATCCAATTAATGACTGAATTATTGCAGCGATTCTGAAAACTCGTGTTATGCCAAATGTTTATGTATTATAAAAATTTGATGGGGAATTTTTCTCACGGATCCATTTCGCTGCTCTTCGGCAGCGGGGTTCAAGGCGTGGAGGATGTCAGCCGTAGGTGAGTGATTTGCGTGAATATCTATTTGAATAGTGAACAACATTGATGGAATTCTGCAAATTCTATCAACATCTGATCGCGAGAGAGAAGAGTTATGTACAAATTCTGTTTGAGTGTGAATGATCGCTCGTATAACATAAATTTTAGGAAAAGAAATGTGAAATCTTTCGAGCAATAATTTCCGAACCCAAGAAGCAGTAAAAACAGTGTTTCTGTTGGAATACCCTTAGTACTATGTTTAGTTATTTCACCAGAAGCCGTTCATAAATCCTTTTAAATCATAACAAATGAAATTGCTCGGGGCAATGTTTTGAAGATCGTTTAGTTAGATTGTTTAGTTTGGTGATTTAGGTTTGTAAATTTCTGCTGAAGGAGCTTTTTACTCGAAAGCTATCAGCTTCGGTTAAAATTTATCCAGATCAGATTCTGGGGAATACTTTTTTCACAACGATTCCTTCATATGTAGCTGTAAGTCGCAAATTTGCGGCAAATTGGTTGCAGCCCCTTGAAGAACATTATCTCACATTTTCTGGGCCTCTAAAGGCCGATTTTTGACCCTTGGCTTAAGCGTTAAATCAGGTTTAACTATATGGGTAAACCTGGCTTACCGGTTAAGCCGTGGTGAAAAAATCGACCCTAAGTAATAAACCTGGCAGCGACCATTCGTCAGACCCCAAAGAGCCAGCAGGTTGAACTCAGGTCACCGCTTTAGATTTATCTCTCTATCGCGACGGAGATTTATGAATTCCAATTTTTTAAAAACACTGCTACTCACCACCCAACACATAAATATCAATTAATAACCGATCGGGAAGCCAAACGGCAATCCCCGAGGGCATCGATTATTTGTTTTTCCTATTCAATATCGTCTACCTATTCGGTTCGGTGGGCTTCTTTCAGGTTCGATTCGAATCGATTTTGGATTAGATTCGATGGCTACCAGCTATCTAGGACCCCTGAGTCTGATTCAATAAACAGCACGAGGCTACCCCGTCTCACAGAAGGAGCCACCAAAAGAATAGATAATAGAAAGATTTATGACGTTCGCACTGGGCGATTCTTGTCGTCGTTTAAGCTTTACGGCTTTCGAATGAGGCTCTCGTAGCGCTTACAGCCCAGGTCATTGCTTAGAGCACCAGCGGACGGCAGCAGCTCTTCCCTGGCAATTGGATGATTTATGATACCTTGACCGAAACCCGTGTTCTGCTGCTTAACTTTGGCTCTAGATTGCAGGCTCATTTTCTCTCGATAGCGCCTTCCTCGTTTCCACGGTTGTGCCTGATTAGCATTGAGCTTTTGTCAGCAGCCTCTTATGATAATGAAAACGAAACTTATTGGGGACATGCGCCTGTAAATTAAACGGTCATTGGGAACTAATAAATTGGATTCGGGTGCGCGAGTTATAGGGTGGCTAGCTCTGTGGTGCCTTTCGACGTCGTTCGGAGACAAGGCGTGTTGTGAATGATCGTACACCGTAGATTTGGGTAATATTGATCAGAATGGTTCACTCCGAATCACAGAAACAACTGGTACGACGGCGAATGTAAACAGTTGAAAAACGAAAAGAATGCAGCATGGGCGAGAATGTTGCAACACCGCACGGTGTCAAAATTTCGATTATTATCGAACATTCATGTACCTCGGATTTTTCTTCGAAAATGATTAGGATTTGAGCTATATATTCATAATCGGAAAACTAGAAAATATTTCATCGGCGAAAATTTTTCCATACATTTTGTATGGGACGTTTTTTGGGCTAAAATAGTAATTATTGATTTTTAGTATGGAAAATAGCCAAAAACTCAGCTAACTCAAATTTTCCCCGACAGAATATTTTCAAATTTTGAATTTATACATTATAGCCGAAATTCTAACATTCTAAGAAGAAAAATCCGAGGTACATGAAAGTTCGATAATAATCAAAATTTTGACACCGTGCACCGTACGAGGGCGAATGAGGCACGCTATAGACAGGCGCGGAACAAGCAGAACCAAGTATTCCGGAGCAAAAAGCGCCAGCAGGAAGACCGAGATCGCGAAGCGATAGAAGAGCTGTACCACGCTAAGTCGAGAAGCTGAACCGCTCGCACAGAGACTTCGTACCACTAGCCGACATGTGTGAAACAATCACGGGAATCACGGGAGCGAGCGAGCAATGATGGAAGATTAAAAAAAAAACAGGAACCGAATTCTGGACCGCCCCATAGATAGGGGATTGTCTGCATCACGACGGTTCAAAACCAAACGGACTCAATCTATATTAAAACTTCCGCATGACATTTTTGAGCTTAGCAAAACCATCTTGACTAGGAATCCTTGACCGATTGAATCCTTGAAAAAGGTCCAATACGGACCGAAACGTCGGGAAAATCATTAACTACTGTTTTCGATTCCCCCAAAAGACTACTAAGCCAACGTTTCGAAGTAAGGTGGTGGAGAAGTGGCGGCAGCACCTCAATGGCGACGTTGCAAGCACCAAAGGTGACGTGGTAACGGATCTAGGACTATGTGCGCAGGATAGGTATCAGTAGGTCGGCTCTAGAGGCACGTTCTCCTCCATTCGGGAAATTTGTGCGCAGGATAGGTGGTTGGTCGGTTGAATAACAAGAATACTGCTGGAGTAGATCAACTACCAAGCGAGCTTCTAAAATACGTATAGAAGCACTGGCGAGAGCACTACACTACTGGGTCATTACCAAGATTTGGGAGGAGGAAGTATTACCGGAGGAATGGATGGAAGGTATCGTGTGTCCCATCTACAAAAAGGGTGACAAGTAGGATTGCGGGAACTATCGCGCGATCACACTACTGAGTGCTGCCTACAAGATACTCTCTCTAATTTTATGCCGCCGTCTATAACCGATTGCAAGAAAGTTCGTGGGGCAATATCAGGCTGGATTAATGGGTGAATGCGCTACAACGGACCATCGCCATCCGCCAGCTGTTGCAGAAATGCCGCGAATACAACGTGCCCACACATCACTTGTTCATCGACTTTAAATCGGCGTATGATACAATCGATCGAGACCAGCTATGACAGGTCATGCACAAATACGTATTCCCGGAAAAACTGATACGATTGATCAAGGCGACGGGATCGAGTGATGTGCGTAGTTCGAGTATCAGGGTCACTCTCGACTCGAGTCCTTTCAAATCTCGCTCAGGGTGCCGGCATGGTGATGGTCTATCGTGTTTGCTGCTTAACATTGCTTTAGAGGATGTAATAAAGAGAGCGGGGATAAACACGAAAGGAATGATTTTCATGAAGTCCTTTCAGCTGCATGGTTTCGCTGATGATATTGATATTATAGCTCGCAAATTTGACGAGTGAGTGAGACAAATTTGACGATGGCAAAAACGTACATCCGACTGAAGAATGAAGCCAGGCGAATCGGATTAGTCATTGATGTGTCGAAGACAAAGTACATGATGGCAGAGGGCTCCAGAGAAGAATCACCGAGCCCACCACCCAGAATTTCTATCGACGGTGATGAAATGGACAGCAAATGGCAATGACAATGACAGGAAATGAAGCTTACTTTGGATTCCGCAGAACTCTACGATCGAGCAAAGTTCGCCCGTAGCTTCCAGGAATGAAAGCACACCCATAATGGAGACCAGAGCAAGAAGAAACCGAAGAATGCGATAGCCCGAGGAGGAAACTGGAGCTGGTCCTGGAACGGGGGGCAGAGCTAGCGGCCAGCGGATGGAAGAAGATGTGATGCAAGAGCGGCCTTCCAGTCAACGGGCACAGCCAGTACCACGAACGCAGAGCAGTAACGGCAGCAATAGCAGCCTCCAGGTCATGCTGCGACCGCCAATATTGCTGTGGCTGATCGACGTTAGTCACTCACGTTAGCAGGCGACCGACGGCAGCGGATCATGTGGACGAGGGAGATGAATATGTACGTGATTCGCTGCTATTTTATCTGGAGACGGACATGCCCGGCAGATCAGGGATGCTGGAAATGTTTAACGAGAGATTCCTTCGCTTGGCGAACCAGCTTGACTTGAACAAGCTGTACACACGACAGCGAACAATTATGTCTTATAATATGCTCACAGCTGCAGAAGTGGAGTGCATCAAGCTGGAAGCGCAGAGGGAATTGGGAGAGAAGCGGACAAGATCGAACGACACGTTGAGAAGGAGTTCTGTTGGGCTGGATGGATCGAACGCAAGTGAGAGTCGTGGTTCGACTGCACCCAATGAGAGACGAACCAGCCAAGGGCTGAAAGTCTTTCAAATAAAGATAAATCAATCAATCAATCAACTGCACCCAATGCTCCAGGACCAACAGCGGACAACGACAGCAACTACGAGGCGAACTAGCGCTCCTAATGGCCATAGCAGTCACGCAGTTTCGTGGGACAGACCCCATGTCCCCGACCGAATACCAAAATTGCGGAATTCCTATCGGTTAACAAATGCAGTAAGCATCCTAAGCCAGGATATTTTGCCACAGTACTTGGAGGCCGTACAGAACCTCGAGGATATGCTTTTTACTGTGTATTCAGCTGCGGTAGCCAGGGAGGGTGTAGGCACGTCAAACTCGAACAAACTACGCCTACCTAACATGCATCGAGCGGGCCTTCCCAAACAACACAATGCGATTTCGCGGGCCATACCCATCGGCAACACAAACCGGTTTCCAAGCAGGATTCGACTGTGAAGCCCGCAGAACTCCGAGATCTCGCAGAAGTCAACATTAACGGAGATCCTCGACACCCATGAAGAGAGAGAGAATGTTCGAAGCGGAAAGAACAAAACTGGATGTTCAACATCAACGAAAGGGAGTTCTACAACTGCATCCGAAACGACAAGCCTGATTATGGACAAGGCCTTCCTAAGCGCCCTGTACAGCACAGTGACGATAGGATGTGGTTAGCAGAAGAAGAGCGACAGTGTAATGGAGTTGGAGACATGACCGCGGTCGTAGTAACCGCCCAGGATATTCGTGAGGCTACGTGCACAATTTTTGGTATAAAAACTCGCGACAATTCACGGGCGGATGGCGGAATGCTTCAACATGATGCTAGAAGACCCCACGCATCTACTAGAGTTCATTACCAGGGGTATCATTTATCTGCTGCCGAAGGCAGATCCAGGAAAGTTCAGACCAATAAAGTGCCTTTCAAGTCTGTACAGATTGTTGTCGTCGGTAATAGCGAGGAGGATACAAGCCCACTGCGATGCCAATAACGTGATGGTGATGACCGAGGAACAAAAAGGGTGTCGCAAAAACACGCAAGGCTGCAAAGATCAGGTCATCATAGATGCAGTCATTGAGAGTCAAGCCACCGAACAGCAGAGGAACCTGAGCATGGCGTACATCGACTACAAGAAAGCGGACGACTCAGTACCGCACTCGTATCTTTTTAAGGTACTGCAATTGTACAAGGTAGATGGGAACGTCATCAGGCTGATGCAACTTGCTATGGGGATGTGGGTCACGTTTCTACAAATTACCGATGGAACAGCTGTGTTGCGGTCCAGAACGCTCAGCATCAGGAGGGGGATATTTCAAGGCGATACCTTCAGTAGACTATGGTTCTGCCATACGATGAACCCCATCAACAGAGCACTCAACCAATACAAGTATGGCTACCAACTGAAAAATAGGGGAAGGAGTGCAAAAAAAACTCACACCTTCTTTATGGACGACCTGCAGCTGTTTGCGGAATCAGTACAGAGGCTACACCAACTGTTGCAGCTTGTGACGGTGTTCAGCAACGACATCCGGAGTTTGGAATTGACAAATGTCGGTAAGTCTATCTGCGCCGGCTTCCTCGGCCAGATACCTCGGCTTCCTGCAACTGAGAGGTATTTGTCACACAGCTATCAAGAAGGAACTGCAGGACAAATTCTTGCATTGTGTCAACTGTGTTCTGAGGAGCTTTCTGTCAGCCGGCAACAAGTTGAAGGCGATCAACACGTTTGCTGTGCCCCTGTTGACCTATAGCTTTGGGGTGGTTAATTGGACTAAATCTGACCTCGAGGCGTTAGAACGAGCAGTACGAGTGTCGTTCACCAAGCACTGCATGCGCCATCCAAAGTCGTCCATTGAGAAAGTCACCCTTGCCACGCGCAGTAGGAGGAAGAGGCGTCATCAATATCCAGGCACTAAGTGTCTCCCAGATCCAGAGTTGCGAGCATATTTCATAGAAAGCCAGAACCGTCATGAAATGAATCGCACTGTATGTAAAGTTGACCACGGTTACAGCGCCCTGCATCTGGCGCAGAAGGATTACCAACTGAACTGCGACATCAAGACCGCTGACAAATTGATCGTAGCGTGGAAGCAGAAGGAGTTGCATGGGACGCACCCCCATCAACTGGAGCTCGAGCAGCGTTGAACGCGTGGCTGGTGCGGTGTGGCCTCTTTTCGGAAACAGAAGATTTCATGGTAGCCATCGAGGACCGGGTAATTGCGACGAAGAACTATCGGCCGTACATATTGCACGAAGACGTGGAGGACCGCTGCAGGAAGTGCAATTCAGTAGGAGAAACGATCGAGCATGTCGTTGCAGGCTGTTCAGTGTTAGCTGGATCTGCCTACCTCGATCGTCATAACGAAGTTGCCAAGATTGTGCACCAACAGCTTGCTTTAAAGCACAACTTGGCGACAGATATATATAATAACCCTACTACCGGCCGGACACGGTTCTGGAAAATAGTTGCATAAAGCTGTACTATGGTCGCGAGATCATTACGGACGTCCTCATTCGTGCCAACCGGCCCGACATTGTGGTTTACGACAAAAGGATGAAGCGGGTAACCCTCATCGACATCGCTGTACCGTTAGACCAAAATGTCCAATCAACGTTCTCCTGCAAGATAACCAAGTACCACGACCTAGCGGAGGAGTTGAAGCTGATGTGGCACCAGGAGGACGCCCGTCTAGTTCCAGTTGTCCTCTCGGCAACCGGAGTTGTCCCTAAATCCCTCCTATGGTCCCTAGACGAGCTGGAGTTGAAGAAGGGTCTGAACAGCATCCTAAAAACGGTGATTCTTGGAACCTGTAGTATAGTTAGGTGGTTCCTGAATCATCACAACTAACAGTACATCCGAAGCAGACTCATTAGTATATAAGCAAAACCGGCTAATGAGATCCACAGAGCCTAATCCCCTTTGGCATTCCGATTGCCCGGGGTAGGTTAAAGTTTCCAGCAATTTTTGCTGAGAAGTGCCAAAACTCTATAACAATAATAATAAAACGCTGATTAGCCCGGTAGTCCACTATGGGCACGAAGCATGGACTCTGTGTGCAGAGGACTAACGCGCCCTTGGAGTTTTCAAACGGAAGGTGTTGCGTACCATATACGACGGAGTGCAGATGGAAGACAGGAATTGGAGATCGCAATCTGATGCTGAGAGAACCAACCATCTTCCACACCACGAAAATCGGGAGGCTACGGTGGGCACGTCATCAGGATGTCCGACAGCAACCCTACTGAAATTGTTTTCGGAAGTCATCCGACAAGAAGACATGGTGCGCAGCGAGCTAGATGGATCGATCAAGTGGAGAACGATCTGCGGCCCCTTCGCCGAGTACGGAACTGGAGACATGCAGCCATGGACCGAGTAAAATAGCGACGAGCAGAGGACACTGAACCCTTAGTCTGACCGTCAAATTTGTACAATTGATTATTGCATTGGGCTTCACTATACTATCACCTCAAAAATACCGTGTTTTGGAGGAGGTGACCCCAATGATCAGGTGTGCGTGCACGGTATTTTTGTTCGCCCTGCTTCTGCAAAACGTTTCATGAAAATCTGAGGAGTGTGGCTCAAATCCACAACATCCCATCGACTTAGCAATTTCGAAACTTTGACGAAACGAAAGATCCACTAGTCGAACCAGTCGAACACACCCAAATCTACGGTTACTCTACTAGCTAGTTCTCACAGCCTGGCGATCGATTTTCCTGGTAAAGGTGGCGACATCATTTATTACTCTTCCACCATCCGTTCCGGCGAATGTCGTGGTCATCTGGGCTTTGTATCTATTTTCCAGATTAAATAGATCAGATAGTGTTCGCTGCTGGGGTGCCGTGGAATATAGCCGTATCGACGCGCCACAGACAGCCACGCACGGGCACGACGATCAGCCAGGATGGATGGCATTAGGTAGGGAGGTAGGTATGGTACAACCCCGTGGGGATTTCGGCGGAAAATTATACTGCCGAACAACGGAGAAATATTCAAATTATGTAATTAATGATGTTTATAAATTTATTGACAATTTGGTCAGTATTTATTAGGAAATCGATCAGAGCGCGGTACACGCGTTTATCGGTCTGGGTTCGTCGTGGTGGTAAGAGACAGTTAATGTGCAGAGATCTGCGCCGTCTCTGGAAGATTCCCATGGAACTTCAGCGTGGAGCTGTTCCTTGTAGAATGACAAAGCCCATCCAATTGCTCTCCCGTTTCATTTCGTTTGATTTATACCGGCTCTTTTGGACCCGCACACAGCCAAACCATTGTCACGAACTTGGTGGATCCGTTTGATATATAGGCTTGATAATTAAAAAGTATAAACAAAAACATATCTAATGCCCCGGATCCAACAAGGGCAAAACATATGTGAGGAGATTTATCTTGCAGCAGTGTGTTGCGCGGTTTTCTTCCTGTCTCTGGCGGCGATGAATCGAAGCGCTGCTGCTCGCTTTTCCCATCCCATTCCAAAATCTTCAGCGCGATCGCCCTGGCACATGCATATTGTGTGTACACTGAAGTTTTTTTTTACGCGGTTTTTTTTTACGCGGTTTTTTTACGCGGTTTTTTTTACGCGGTCCGTCCTAAAAAAAAACCGCGTTATTTCAAGACCCGTCGTAAAAAAAACCGCGTTATTTCAAAAACCGTCGTAAAAAAAATCCGCGTTTTTTCAAAAACACGCGTAAAATAGTCAGCACCACATCTAACGTGATTTGACTTTTTTTACGACGTTTTTTGAAATAACGCGGTTTTTTTTACGACGGGTCTTGAAATAACGCGGTTTTTTTTACGCGGTTTTTTTTTTACGCGGGACCATTACCGTCGTAAAAAAAAAAACTTCAGTGTACTAACTAACTAATAGGTTACCGAGACCGGAATGGCCGGGACGAAGGACAAAAATAGAAGCCCCCGAAAAACGTGCACCACTGCGCGTCTAATTTCCGTCTGGTCGATTCGGTGCTCTGGATGTTGGAGTTTTTTTTTCTCTTCCCATTTCGTTGATATCTCCTATTCCGAGAGGATAAGGTCTACGATTCGAACCACCTACAGCAATTCGTCATTCTGCTCGGTGGAATTGATTTATAGTTGCAAGCTACATTTACTGGTTTAATTGAAACGGCTCTGTGTCTCTCTGCCTCTGGGGTCGTCGACTTTGGAAAGTTATATGTTAACAGAGATGCCTAATGAAAGCCAAATGTGACACAACAATTTCCTTTTCATCTGCTCTAAACGCAGGAATTAAATAAATTTAAAACAGATTCGATGAAAAAGTAATGAGACACTAAAACTACTTATATTCATCAAGTTGGTGTAAGAAGAGCACTGATCGTTTTAGTATATACATGCTAGTATAACAACATTAGTTTTTGTCAAACATTATCGAGCTATTTGGAAATAGCATGCATATTTTCATTCAATAGTTTCAATTTAGATAATGCCATATAAATGTTATAAATGTTTTGCACATATGGAGGATAATTCTTTCTGAAAATGTTACTAGATATTAGTCTAATACAAAACACTGAAGACGACCTTACAGTTGGCCGGGGTCCTGCTTAACCGAACTAAGCGCCAAAAAGTTTATTCCGAGATAATTAAGTTTGAAGTTCAACCACTCAGAAATAAACAACAGCTAAGATTATTTGAAACTTTTTCGCACACATGTAACTTACAAGCCTTTATTAACCATCAGAGATGAAGAAAACATGGAAATTATTTAAAATCATTGATATAATTACATTTAATTTTTCAGTACTTCGCACTCAGTTCACTCTGGCTGAACAAAAACATTGGAATATGGTTTATAGTTCAGTGTGGCTGACTGTGTTTCTTTGTTTCAGAGAAAACCAGTCGGAATGTGATAAAAAAATCTCGATTTTTCAGTGTCTATGAAGTTGAAATCGATATCACTCACAATCCTTTACATGAATCAGAGAGGACGCGTAGTATGGTAGCACAGAGGTCTCAAAATAGTGTGAAATGTAATCGGCGGAAGCCCTCCCAGCTCAGCCCTTCCCACCCATATTTTTATTTTATAGGCGGTGCATGTGCATTGTGCAGGCACAGAGCAAGAGTGATTAAATATGCCAAATGATGTCCGTGCATGTTCTGAGATCCTGAGATGTGAAGGTGGAGCAATTTGTGTACTTCAAATTTATGCTAGTCGAAGAAAACCATGAAAATGTTCTACCAAAGTGGACTAAGTACAAAAAAAAAAAATTCCAAAATATGAAAGAGATTCGAACTTGGATCATTTAAGTGATTACCAAGCGCGTTACCTCTAGGTCATTTTAACTAGCTGGAGGTCAATCGTTACGTCTGAATCAAGTTTCAAACATTCTTCTCAAGGATGGTTTTCGTGAAAACGCCAATTTTCGATCAGCCAAAGTGTACTAAGTGTTTGGGTTTTTTCAAGCTTTATTTATTCTCATTGGCCTTGTTGTTCAATGACGGCTCCTGGGTTAAATAATCAGTATGAGGTGTATCGACATAACGCATGTATTCAAAACCAGTTCATTTTTGTATAGTTGAGAATAAATTGATTTTTAAGTGCAGTGGATTTGGTAACAGATCTAGGAGTATGTGCACAGGACGAAAGACTTCCGGCCCCTGACCTTCAAGAGATTGAGGAGGAGGTTGGCCGGTTGAAAAACAACAAAGCCGCTGGAGCAGATCAACTACCAAGCGAGCTTCTAAAATACGGTGGAGAAGCACTGGTGAGAGCACTACACTGGGTCATTACCAAGATTTGGGAGGAGGAAGTATTACCGGAGGAATGGATGGAAGGTATCGTGTGTCCCATCTACAAAAAGGGCGACAAGTTGGATTGCGGAAACTACCGCGCGATCACACTACTGAGCGCTGCCTACAAGATACTCTCCCAAATTTTATGCCGCCGTCTATCACCGATTGCAAGAGAGTTCGTGGGGCAATATCAGGCTGGATTCATGGGTGAACGCGCTACAACGGACCAGATGTTCGCCATCCGCCAGGTGTTGCAGAAATGCCGCGAATACAACGTGCCCACACATCACTTGTTCATCGATTTCAAATCGGCATATGATACAATCGATCGAGAACAGCTATGGCAGATTATGCACGAATACGGATTCCCGGATAAACTGATACGGTTGATCAAGGCGACGATGGATCGAGTGATGTGCGTAGTTCGAGTATCAGGGACACTCTCGAGTCCCTTCGAATCTCGCAGAGGGTTACGGCAAGGTGATGGTCTTTCGTGCTTGCTGTTCAACATTGCTTTGGAGGGTGTAATAAGAAGAGCGGGGATAAACACGAGTGGGACGATTTTCACGAAGTCTGTTCAGCTGCTTGGTTTCGCCGATGATATTGATATTGTTGCTCGTAAATTTGAGACGATGGCGGAAACGTACATCCGACTAAAGAGGGAAGCCAGGCGAATCGGATTAGTCATTAATGTGTCGAAGACAAACTACATGATGGCAAAGGGCTCCAGGGAGGAATCACCGCGCCCGCCACCCCGAATTCATATCGACGGTGATGAAATCGAGGCGGTTGAAGAATTCGTGTACTTGGGCTCACTGGTGACCGACGACAACGACACCAGCAGAGAAATTCAGAGGCGCATTGTGGCAGGAAATCGTGCCTACTTTGGACTCCGCAGAACTCTACGATCGAATAAAGTTCGCCGTAACACGAAGTTAACCATCTACAAAACGTTGATTAGACCGGTCGTCCTCTATGGGCACGAAACATGGACCCTACGTGCAGAGGACCAACGCGCCCTTGGAGTTTTCGAACGGAAGGTGTTGCGTACCATCTACGGCGGAGTGCAGATGGAAGACGGGACTTGGAGAAGGCGAATGAACCACGAGCTGCATCAGCTGCTGGGAGAACCAACCATCGTCCATACCGCGAAAATCGGGAGGCTACGGTGGGCGGGTCACGTCATCAGGATGTCGGATAGCAACCCGACTAAAATGGTTCTCGAGAGTCATCCGACCGGTACAAGAAGACGTGGAGCGCAGCGAGCTAGGTGGGTCGACCAAGTGGAGGACGATCTGCGGACCCTACGCAGAGTGCGGAACTGGAGACAAACAGCCATGGACCGAGTGGAATGGAGGCGGCTACTATGTACAGCAGAGGCCACCCCGGCCTTAGCCTGACCGGTAAGGTAAGTAAGGATTTGGTTCGGTCTAGCTGAATGTGATTTGGAAAAATGGCGATCAACGCCATCGAAACATAATTGGATCCTCCAACACCCGTATTTTTCTTTACGTGTTAAATTCTGTCACAGATTGTTACTATGAGTCGGTTAGAAGTTAGAAATCTGACGGCGATGAGGAAAACTTGAAATGTTCATCATTTGGACCAAAACTAAAATATTTCACTGATTCTATGGAATGGTTTACAGTTCACTCTGGTTGGATGCAATTTTATTTTTTGTATGTTCTGCCAAACAGAAATTTTGAATTTACTCCACGAAGAGCTGTCAAAATTGCTGGATTTTTACACGGAAAGAAGATCATCATATTTTTCATCTAATGGGTAGGAAAACTCATTTTTTCAAAAAATGGTCTTTGGTTCGGTTTAGCAGAACCCCGACCAGTTGAGATCGAAATACGTATCTGTCAAATGATGCAAATTCTTAGCGGAATTAAATGAAACAGTGTTTAACCCGATTTTATTTTTATTTACAGGTATTCCACTAACACGCCCAGGTTTATCATCGTCATCAAAAATAATTATTAATTCATGAATTGCTTAAAATGTTACACAAAAAATCCTTTAGGAGTCCATCTAATAATTCCTTCAATAATTCGTCCAGAAATTACTGCAGACATGGATTCCTTCAGATTTTTTAATTCTTCCAGGAATTCGCTAAGGAAGCTCTCCTGAGATTCCCTGAGGAATTGCTTCCGGGATTTCTCATGGGGTTTCTTCAGAAATTCCTCCAAGAATTCCTCCAAAGAATTTCTTCTATGATTCTTTCAGGAACAACTTCAGGGATTATTTTACAAGTTCCTCCAAGAACTCATCTTGGGATTCCCTCAGGAATTCATACTGAACTTTTACAGAAACTCCTCCAGGAATTAATCCAAAAAACTGTTTAGAGATTCCCTTAGGAATTTCACTTGGGGTTTCTTCAGGAACTCCTCCAGGGATTTCTTCAGGAACTGCTAGAGGAATTCCTCCAAGAGTTACTCTACGTACCCTTTTAATGATTCCTTCAGGATTTCCTAAGGAATTTCAGCGATTTCAGCACATTCAGTAAGTCCTTCTGGAATTTCCTCAGGAATTGCTCCTTGGACTCCTTCAGGAATTCTTCCTGGGATTCCTCCAGGAGTTCCTCGAGGGATTTCTTCAGAAATTCTTCCAGGAATTCGTCTAGGATTCCTCTGGGAAGTCCTCTTGGGTTTCTTTAAAAATGCCTACAGGAATTCGTCCAGGAAGTCCCCCAGGAATTCATCTAAAAATTCCTCTAGGAATTTCTCCAGAGATTCCTCCATAGAGATCCTCAAAAAATTGCTCTAGAGGTTCCTCCAGGAATTCCTCCTTTGATTCCTCCTGGAATTTCTCCGGAGATTCCTCCAGGGATTCCTCTGAAAGTCCTCCAGTGATTTTTCAAAGAAATTCTCCAGCAATTCTTGCAGGACTTCCTCCCGGAATTTATACAGCAATTATTCCAGGTATTCCTCCAGGACTTCATCCAGGCATTTATTCAGGGACTTCTCCTGGAATTCCACCAAGAATTCCTCTAGGAATTCCTCCAAGAGCTTCTCCAGGAATTCCTTCGGAAATTCCTACGGCAATTTTTCTAGGTAATCTTCCAGGGATTGCTTCAGAAATTCTTTCATGAATCTCTTCAAGAATTCCTCCAGGAATTTTTCAGGGATTCTTTCGGAATTTTTTTAGGATTCCTCCAGAATTTCTCCTCAAGTGATTCTTCCAGAGGTTCCTCCAGAAATTCTACCAGGAACTTTAGAAATTAATCCAAAAATTCCTCTTGGAATTCCTCCTGATATTCCTCTGGGAATTCTTCTAAGAATTTCTCTAAGATTTTTTTCAGAAATTTCTCCAGGCATTCCTACCAAAATTCCTCTAGTGATTCTTCTAGAAATTCGTTCAGAGTTTCCACCAGTAATTCTTCCAAGGATAGTTCTAAGGAATTATTCCAAGAATTCCTCTGGGAGTTTCTCCAGAAATTCCTCCAGGCATTCGTTCTGAGATTTCTCCAGAAATTGCTTCAGGATATCCTTCCGAAATTTCTCCAGGGATTTTACCAAGAATTTCCCTAAAGATTATTCCTTGAATTTCTCCAGAAATTTGCCTAAGAATTTCTCCACAAATTCCTCAAGTATTTTCTTCAGAAATTTTTCCAGGGATTCCTCCCAGAAATTCTCTAGGGAATCCTCCAGGAACTCATCCAAGAATTCCTTCAGGACTTTGCTCCAGGGATTCATTCAGGAAATTCTCCAGGTAGTAATCTAGGAAATTCTCCTGGAATTCCTCCAGGGATTCCTCCAGGCATACGTATACCTGCAGGAATTTATTTGGAAATTCCTCCACGAATTCATCCAGGAATTCTTCAGGGGAATGATTAGATCTATTGTGGTATATCCCGTGTCCATTGTATAGTGCATGACGTATTGCTTTATAACTATTGAGAAGTTATAAAGTATTCGGTTTTGTTACAGTAGTCATTTTCAACTTAATCACAAGGAAGGATTCTGAATGATAGGTTTCGCTTTAAACACGCTCCTTTCTTATTCAAAATCGTTTATCTCAATGAAATAGTCAAGAAATTATACCGATAGTAACCATGCATCGGAACCCTAGTCCTTACTGTTTCAAGCCAGTGAACACCGAATAAAAAATTAGGAATACTAGGTACTAACCCATTTTTCCTTGTTTCAAGATCCATCTCGGAGAGAATCAAACCGAAACTTTTCACATTTACCAATGTATGAAATGTAATAAGGACCAACATTTTTTTTTAATCACTAAGATATGCTGTTCCATAGTTGGAAGCAAATAGAAATAGTGTTCGGTTTGATAGATCTTTCGCCGAAACGCAACCCAAAAAGGTGATCTACCTACGCTAAGGGCTTAAAGATCGAGCATCTTTTAAACCCTCTCAACCATTCATCCATCAGCACGGGTCACCTGACACCTTGGATTGGCGTTACCTGTTTGGTGGACTTTTACCCCCGGAAGAGGTGGTCCGCAGTCTAGGGGTTGGTTCAGGCATTCGTCTAGGATTTTCTCCAGGGATGCCTCCAGAAAATCCTCGAGTTATTTCTTCAGAAATCCCTACAGGGATTTCTCTAAGACTTCCTCGAGGTGTATGTTCCCCCAGATATCTCTCCAATTCCGCCAGGAATTTGTCCAGAAGTTTCTTCAGAGATTTCTCTAGGAATTGATAAAAGGATTTCTCCAGGAATTCCTCCAGGGATTTCTCTAAGAATTCCTCAAGGGATTATTCCAGGAATTCCTCAAGGGATTATTTCAGAAAATTCTCTAGGAACTCCTTCAGGAATTCCATGGAATGAAGAGATTGCTTCAGAAATTACTCCAGGGATTCCTACAGGGTTTACTCCAGGCATACCTGCAGGAATTCCTGTAGTGATTTTTTTTAAGAAATCCTCCATGGAGTTCTTTTAGGGATTTCTCCAGAAATTCCTGTAGTGATTTTCAAAAACTTATTCAGGGTTTCGGTGACAAATTTCAGAAATCCATCCACCTTCTTTTCCTGGGATTCACCCAAGAATTTGTCCAGGATTACCTGAAGTTTTTTTTTGAATTACTCTAAGGATTGCTAGAGTTTCTCTAGCGATTTGTATTGGAATTGTGGAGCCTCGTAGCCGTGCGGTTAGGGTCACCAAGCTTCTAATCGCACCATGCTATGGGGTGAGGGTTCGATTCCCGCTCCGGGCGATGAAAGTTTTCGTGAGAATAGTTTCTTCTCCGTATCCACTGGTGCATGCTCCGTGTGTCCCTTGCCTAGTGTTTAGTTTCATTCAGTCTGTACAGCCTCTGGCTGAAGACGGTGTCCGCGTCTTTTTTTTTTAATTCCTCAAGATAATTTTAGAGGGATATGGAAGCCAGGAAATTCTCCAAGAAGTCATCCAGGAATTCTTTCACGTTTTTCTTCGAGAAATCTATCTATGAATTCTTTCAAGAATACCCCTTGCAGCTCCTCAGTTTCTTCAGAAACCGTCCTGCGTTTCTTTCAGGTATATATTTTGTGATTCTTTCACAGTCGTTTTGACTGACTTTAAACGATATAAGTACCCACTTGCTAGAAGCACTTTTGAACATTTCTCCAGGAAATCCTTCAGGAATTCATCCAGAGAAGAACTCTTTCGGAATACTCTCAGGGTTTCCTCCCGGAATTTATCTGGAAATACACCACGAAACCCTCTAGAAATTTATTTTCAAAATTCCTCCAGACATTTATTTTTGAATACATTCCAGCTATTCTTCCACGAATACCTTCAGGTGAATTCCAGGATTTTTCCGAGAATTCCATCATTTGAGAGTTCTCCGAAAATACCTCCAAGAAATTCTTTAAGAATTTCTCCAGGGATTCCCTTCAAGAAATTCTTACAGGGACACCTCGAGGGTTTCCTCCAGTGATAGTTTCAAAGCTTTTACGAGAATACGTTCAAAAATCTCCAAGAGTCCTTCCGGGAATACGTCAATTGAAATTTCTGTAAGATTATTTTCTGAGATGAGTATCTGTAGTATAGGAGTATATAAACTGTTTTAAGGGATGACCCCCTACCCGAGCAAAGGCGGATATCAAAATGATGACAAGTTCTGTTACCTGGTTATCATTAATTTGATAATTGAGTTTGTTATCATTTAGGTTGAATTAAGAGCCAACATAACAAAAATGATAACTCAAATTTACTCCACCAATACCAAAATGATAAGAAGTTGAGTTATCATTGAGTTCAAGTTGATAACTAATTGGGTTGGTGGTAGCCATTCGCCTTGACGGAGGCTCTCTGAGAGAATTGCGCTGTGCGTGAAAACAATTTTTTTTAACATGGGAAAGGATAGGAGCTGCATTTTCAAATGCTTCTAGTTCTTTATAGAAATTTTTTTAAGCAAAACGTTCTTAATGTTATCGAATGAGATTTTGATACGCTATATTATAGACATAACATTGTGATTTAAAAACATTTTGTCTAAAACCAGTTATAGTGTAGCTAATTGAAAGTATATTGCAAAACATTAACTCTTTTTTCAATCTGAAGTCCCTAAAATATTTTAGAAGCATTTGAAAATGCAGCTCCTATCCTTTTCCATGTTAAAAAAAATTGTTTTCACGCACAGCGCAATTCTCTCAAAGAGTTCCGTCAAGGCGAATGGCTACCAGCTACCACCAACCCGGCTGGCAAGCGAGCGAAAGTGTACGACGACGACGGCGACGACGAGAGAGCGCGTGTACCGAGAGAGATCTCACGATGAGTGTGAGTGACCCTACCAACGAACCGAGGCAACACGGAGAGAGAGAGAGCGACCGCGGTGTGCGTGGCCCGCACTGTCATCAAACGAAGCAACCGAATACCGTCATCATCATCATCACCACTCGATACGCCTAGAATGTTCCACGTGATTCTAGAGCGCATCGGAGCCAGCTATAAATATGCGCGTGTTGCGCAGTTTCGAGAACAGTATTTTTCGAACCGGCCAACGTTCGACAAGTAGAGAATAAATAGTTAAGTTATTCAGAAATTCTCCGTGGCTTTATTTCTCCCTTTCCCTTCCCTTGGGATTGAGATAGTAGGACTCTGACCAGAGTTCTATCCGCCGTTGGAGTAGAGGTGCTGGCAGTCGAGGCTGCTCCAGTTCATCACCATCCAAGTGGAGTCACGGGGACTTTGCACCCTGCGGGCATCCCTGGGAAGGAGCTCCCTACCGCTCTTGCTCCCAACTGGCTCCGTCTCTGCGGGGACGCGAGCATATCCACTTAAGAAGTTGAGGTGCTGACAGCCGATCGAGGCTGTTCCAGTCCACCAGTTTCGATGTGAAGTCACAGGACCTTCACAGCCTGAGGGCATCTCGGGAAGGAGTACCCAATACTCCTGCTCCCACCTGTCTCCGTCTCTGCGGGGACGTGAGCACATCCGGTGAGGCCTAACCGGCCAATAGCCAGCCACATCCCCAAACACCCAACATACAGTCCACTGCGGTAAGTAATACAACAATATCAACAAATCACTTTTCCATGTTTTACGATAGTGACCCCAAACTTTTGGCCGATACATCATTTTGAGGGGTGACCCCAAACTTTTGGTCGATGACATCAAGGATTAATTTACTTAATAACTTTTTTTTTCTAGATTTTTTACCTAAGTTCTGTAAAAAGCAGTTGAAAGCTAATACAAAATGGGTTATACTACCGCTCTCATCTTAAAATTTGGTCGACCCAATTTCCAGCGACACTGCCGTAAGTTTATATGATTTATTTTTAGAAAATTTGGCAATTTTGGGTTGAGTTTACATACAAATTTTTTTGAAAAAGTTTCTTTTAAATCATGTTCAAAGTTTCTTTAGCTTATTATCTTTTGAATGAGACCTAGGGTTTTGAAATCGGACGCCAATTGGCGAAGATATGGGCCTAAAAAAAATGACATGTTTTTGAGGGGGTGACCCCAAACTTTTGAACGGGAGTGTATATCTCCGCAATGGGCAATATGCGAAGACAATTGATTCTCCGTTGTACATATATGCGGTATGTAATTAATTAGTTAAATTAAATAATTAATCAACGAAATTTGTCAGAGTGCAAGAATCAACAATCATCCAGTCGAATCATGCGGTAGTAACTTAAAATAGTACGCGGACATCCTAAACCGACTCCTGGTTTTCTGGACAGGAAGCAAATTATGTAAAAACAATGATTGGATTATTGTACATTGGAACGAGAGAACTTTCAATGAGTCCGCAAGCGTTAAGCTCTTGGCTCTTAAACTGCAGAATGTCGCTTTTTCAATTGCCTAAAACTAACTTCCTTAATAGAGTCACGATACGAATGTACATGCCCAACTATGCTCGAAGTTCCCACATGAACTAATTGATAAAACCCTGGTGCGCTGTCGGATGTCGCTAGGAGTTGATTTATTACCCAAAACATTTTAATTATTAGATCTCTCTTTCCAACCGTTCTTCCTTTCTTCATCCTGCTGCACTTGCCGGCATCAAGGCAATCAACAGTCACATGTGCCCATCTTACTTAGGTCGATCAGTGCAGCTACCCAATAAGAACCCGGAAAGATGTTGAATCCCACTTTACAAGTGTTGTATGTGGTGTCCAATTGCATAACGTTAATGATTTTGTCATTTGCAAGACATTTTTCTTTTAAAGAATAACATATGCAAATGCAGTCTAGATATTCCTTCTTTTTCTTTCAGTATTCGAACTCCTGCAAAGAACGAAAAAAAAAATCACAAAAGTGGAATCACTCAATTGATGTAAATTTAAGAAACGTCAGTGCACCACAACACATCGTCCCTAATAAACTCATAAGCATAATCGTGATATTGAATGTGTCCCGTAGGTACAACAACCAGCGTCCCAAACGTCCCAAAGGACGACTGATGTTTCCAGCCTTGAGAGCACAGGTTACAAAAGGAAGTTAACTGCACGCTTGAAAAAAATATTAACGCAGCAAAAGGAAAGGAAACGAATGCAAGAATCAACCAAACGAAAAAAAAAAACTGACAGATAAGAATGCATCGCTTTTAGCGGGTCTGTTCTGTTGCGTCGTGGGTCCGTCATCCATCCGCTTACCATCATAATCAGGGACGTTTTGCATACATCATTTGGTGGGCGCGCCGAAGGATTCCACCATTCTCCGCAACACTTGAGATGGCAGGGAACATGTGTTTCGGGGCGTGACTGCTATTAATCAGCTTGCTAATGAAGTTTTAATAAATTAACGATGACACATTGGTGGAATACTCAACCCGATGCGATGCGATGGAGGTGTTTTTGTCACCATTTGCATATACGCAAAGGACGTAGATGGTGAGACCGATTTTCGCAATTTTAGGAATGATGTTTACAATAACAGTTAGTTGTGGTGATGGCTTTCCCACGGTTGACAGATATTTTGGTAATATACACAACACATTTATGAATAAATATGCGTGATCAATGGTAGTGATCTTGAAGTACTATGTATTTTTTTCTCTTGAAAGAGGCGAGTCTGTTGTTTCCGCATCTGCTTGTATCGTTCGACGTTCTACCGAGTTCCATGCTGCAGCAAAACCACCCATATTGCGTTGTTCTATATCAGAATTGCTCTGCATTGCTTGTTAAACCATTCGTTCCGTTGATTGCTTGCCACGGACGCGAAAATGCATCGTTGATGGTTGCTATTACTGTGCTACAACAGTCCTCTAGAACATCGTTTCCCAACCTTCGCTTCGCGACCCCCAACAGCTTTCAGGCGCGCTGCGATTGTTCTACGATCTACGAAAAGCGGGGTGACAACAGACTGGGGGGTTGCGAGAGCCAAGGTTAGGAAGCGATGCTCTAGAGGGGACACATCGGGCTCGCCCTCGTCTGCCAAAGTTACCTCCAGATTCTGAGCATATGCTGAGAATACATCCTGTTGAAAGTCACCACAGATTTACTGTGGCGGGCGCCGGTTCCGTACATTTTTGACGGCGGAGAGATGTGGGTACAGTAACAGTTTGACCGTCACCAGGTAGTGGTCAGAGCCGATTTTAGTGCTGTTCGTCAATCAGAACGTGGCCGATTGTTTGATTCCGTCTGCTGTGATGATCTCCAGGTGTAACAATAAGGGAGGCTGTGTTGAGAAGATTCTGTGTATTTGACCATATTCTAGGGCGATAAAACGATGAGTCTTAAGGACTCTGTTCGAAGAATGCATCCTTATCAAAAGCATTTGTAGGAGCTGTTAATTATTTTATATCCCTTTCGTGACGAACCAGCACAATTGTGCACAATATCAATTTATAAAACAATATCGACGAAAATGTGTCAAAGACTAAGATCGCTAACAAGACTTGTCTAAGGTGCGTTGCATGAGGTCCGAGGAGGTTGTAGGGTGGGATTTTCTGAGATCCCATCACAATATCTTTTGAAACGCCCCTGAAAGGTGTTCATGAAACCCTCTAATACGGCCCTGGCCTGAAATGCCTCGGAACGTCCCTGAACTCTCCGTAATCCTTTTGAAACGCTCTTGAAATAATCATAAATCGGTTTGAAATGCTCCTAAAACCCCTTTGAACGCCTTAATTAGGCTCCAGACACCCCATGAAACGCACCTGAAACCCCATCAAGCGCCCCTGAAATGCTATCTAACGCCCCTAAAATGTTCCTAAACACTCTGACACTCTCTGAAATGACACTGAAACCCCTTGCCCCTTTGAAGGCTCCTGAGATCCCCTGAATTTCCCTTTGAGCCCCTTGAAAAGTCCCTAAAACCCCCTCAATACTATTGGAATGTCCCTGAATTCCCCGTAATCACATTTAAACACCAACAAAACCTGTCAAAATGTCTTTGAAAGGCTCCTAAAATCCCTGAAACAACCCTCTGGAACGACCTTGAAATACCTCGGAACCACCTTTTTGGGCACTCTGGGATCTTTCTGGAAACCCCCTTAGTACTGAAAAAACTTGTAATTAGAAGGCACGAAATGTTGCTTATTGACAAATTGAGATAATCCACGACTCCGTATTAGCTAGACCAGCGCATTGATCAACTAAGCCACAGAGCAGGTAATGATTCTGCGGAATAGAAAGCCAAACTGATTCCGAAGTCACACCGTGAACACAACCCAGCTCTCTTTCGGCTTAGCTGCCAATCCACAATACACTCGCATTTGTGCCCACTAGCTACAAATGAGAGCGAATTGTTTTTATGAAGCCGAGACTTACTCTCGCACTCCACATACCTAGCAATCAAGCAGTTTGTTTTGCTGGTGTCTACTACATAGTTCTTGGTTTAGTTTCATCGTGATTCCTTCAAAGAGAAGAAACAGACAGTGGAAGCATTCAACATGCTTGATCCGGAAGATTCTTTGTTGGAAGATAAGTTAACACTGAAAAGTTAACATTGAGTGTGTTTTTGCCTAGATTCTGCAAATTTCTTGCGGGAGTACGTTACATGCGTAACATCACATTTGAAATAAGAAAGACATAATCAACAATAGTACGCCACAATACTCGATTCGTGGCTAGTGCTAGAACGCGGGCGCTGAAGCCCAATGCTCGCCAGAACTCGTTCCACCTGGTCCGCTCATCGTATTTACTTTCAGTGCTCCACGCCTTCTTGTGCCAACTGGATCGGTAGCGAACATCAGCTTTGCAAGGTTGTTATCCTGCATCTTGCAACATGTCCTGTCCACCATATCCTTTCGGTTTTGGTCACCTTCTGGGTGCTGGGATCCACTGAGTGGATATGGATAACTGACACTGAGGAAGATTACAAGTGGAAGTTGAAATACGCGTATCTGTCAAAGGATAAGCAATATAGGACGGAATTAAAAGGTACAAAACTGATTACACTCATTCGAAGAGGGTATTCTGCTTAGAGGATTCGAAAAGTCGGTATAAGACCGTTTTGCACTTGATGCATTTGGAGCGAAAGTGATTCTTTTTAGACCACAGCTTTTTCTAGAGCCCGTAGTAGGCACGACTTTCCCTGTTAGTAAAGATCTAAGGTAAACGAATTCTTCCACCACCTCGAAGGTATCCCCGTCTATCGTGACAGTACTACCTAGACGGATCCGGTCGTGTTCGGTTTCACCTATCAGCATGTACTTTGTTTCTTGACGTATTCACCACCAGTCCGACCTTTGCTGCTTCGCGTTTAAGGCGGATGTATGGCTTTGCCACCGTTTTGGTGATAAATAATGTCCATCTCGTCCGGGACCGGCTTTTGTGAAAAACGTGCCTCGGCTGTTGAGCCGGGATCGTTGCACAACACCTACCAGAACGATGTTGAAAAGTATGCAGTCATCTTGTCGCAGTCCCCGGCGAGATTCGAAGGAGCACCATTCTTCGTTGTTTTGAGTAGTCTTGTCAGGTTTCCAGGAAAGCCGTTTTCGTCCATGGTTTTCCATAGCTCTGTGCGGTCGATACTGTCGTATATCGCCTTGAGTTCGGTGAACAGGTGTTGCGTTGGGACCTGGTATTCATGGATTTTTTGGAGGATTTGCCTTACGGTGAAGATCTGCTTCGTTGTCGACCGGCCGTCGATCAAGCTGGCTTGATAATTTCCCACGAACTCATTTGTTTCAGGTGACAGGCGACAGTGGATGTTATGAGATAGCACTTTGAGGGAAGAATAGTGATCACATTCCAAATGTTAAAAGTAAAAAGTGCTCGATGTTAAAAGTAAAATATGAGCGGGTTTTTGCTCTTTTGGAAGGTTACACGGAAAGATCGATGTACACAGAGCAAGGAGTAACTTTCACGCAGCGATCGGAAAGACAAAAGATTTCATGCAAACTTGTGTGAAATTTCACGCAAATTTGTGTAAGAACGGATCAGCACATTTTTTGTGCTGATCCAGTCGTACGCAAATATGAGTGAAAAATCCTTTGTCTTTTCGCAAGTTACTCATTCGCTGTGTACTTTCGTTTTAGGGTGTACTTACCAGGAAAACGTTGCTCGAGCCAGTTGAAAAGTATGTTTTTCGGTGTGAAAAGTAAACAGTGCGCGTGTATGCGACTAGATTTTGAAGATTCTTTGCCAGGAGTTTGTAGTTTGGTATGATAACTAAACAGTGAACATGTTCTTGGCAATATTCTAAAGATTCCTTGCCGGAAGTCCGCTATACGGGTCGAGAAGTAAGTATTGAGTGTGTTCTTGGCTAGATTAGGAAGATTCCTTGGCGGGAGTACGTTGTCCGGGGAGAAAAGTTAAAAGATTTCTTACCGAGAGTGTGTGCGCGTCCAGTTGCGAGAACGAATGGGTTCATCCGGAAAGTTGTTGCTACCTTTCTAAGAATAAGCTTTCGGATCGAGTAAAATAGACGTGTTTCAGGAATTTTTGCTTTACAGGATTTTTTTTATTGTACACCACTCAGGAGGTGGCTCAATGTATAAGGGCTTGTTTTGTTGCATATAATGCTCATCCGCAAAAACTCTGGTGTGATCCTCCATTTATATCCATCACACCGGAAGAGATATACATATTATGTGTAGGTTGTAGTAATCATATATTGCAGTAAAATAACTATTCATATAAGAACTGTACGCAGCACAGCGTTACTTGTCGGTTGTCTGTTTTTCTTTTCTAGTATTAAATTGTGTATGATTTTTCGTTTGTTTTGGAAATTATACCTTACTCTCGCGAGTCCTGTGTGTAAGTTATACTCAAAATGTATTCGAAAGATCCTATTGAATATGTGCACAAACTTGTTGCCCTACTCTCTTGAACAGGGAACACACTTATTTAACGTCTCTGGGGTTGCTATTGTGTATGGATGATTTCGTGTATGCGTTGGATTGGGAGGTTGACTATAACGTAATTTTGTGTTCTCTGCAAAGTTCTGATCTATCGATTTCCGTCACACAACTTTCTTACTAGATATATGATACATATTATAGCGTTGTTGAGAGAGATAGGTTCGGAACTAAAAAATTGTTTGGTTCAACAAGTTCACATTCGATAGCCAAAAGCATCTAAATTTAAACCATGATCGTGCTTTCGAATAAAAGATCAGCTGTGAGTGCCTTGCTTAAACTAGATTTGAACAAAGAGTACGATTAGATAAATTAGATTACAATATCACTAAAATCACTTTAGAGTGCTTTTTTCATTTGTTTAGTTTTGTTTGTCTTTTGATTTTTGCAATTTCACTTATTTCAAAATTGCATTGCTCCGTTGATTTGGGGTGCAGTGTGGATCGTCCGTAGTGCTGTTACTGGTTCTTCGAGTTACCGAGAGGGAAGGTATGCACGGTTTCGATCAATTTTCTCCATCAATTTCGTTCGATGTGATTGTGATCCTCGTTCACTCCATTAACGCGTATTCTAAACAAATTTGGCTAACTATCTAAAACCAGTACAGATCCTTGGATGATTCTTGAACTTGGGCTTCGAGACCTGTAGAAAAAGAAAAGGAAAGAAAAAAGTATAGTAAGTTTAGCGAACCGACAAATTAAACTAATCTTATATCAGCTTTTACAACTCAATACAGGACTTCTTGAAAAGGGGCATAACATACGGGGCTATTGATTCTCGAGAATTGTAGTCATTTGATCAGATGTTTATCATTTTTTATCTGTACTAACGAGACTTTTAGCCCGGGGCTTGTTTATCTCAGGACTGACGGATTTGTTTCCCTTCCGAAGGAAGGACACACATTTTGTGCGTTTGTCGGGAGTGGGATTCGATCACAGGTCCCTGGCATGGTAGTCACGTGCTAAAATCATCACACCCGGTCCGCTCCAGTGTTAATAATTTATCTTTGTTAGATTATATTTTGTATAGATTGTTATTTCTTCAGCTATGTCTGACGTTCTGGATAATACAATAAAAAATCCACAAAATACAAGTTTAAATTCAACGCTTTATTCGAGATCTCTATTTTTAATTAAATAAACTTGAATTGCCATCGGAAAGATTATTTTTTTCTAATAAATTTTTGAGTTACTGTTTAATACAGAAAATGTTATCGAAACGCTTTAATTTTTTACTGGAATACTACATTTGTAGTATTAGATGCCTTGTATGGCGTGATGGCTTCTGAAACGGTCTCACTTTAAAGTTAAACGAATTCAGATCCTTCACATCCTTTAGAAAATTAAACGAACAGGGATCAGAGGCCATGTATGCAATTTATTTCCACCCTGTCGTTTAGAGCTGTTGGATTGGGGTGACAATATGTCTCAAAGGCGGTGACACTCTGCAACACACACTCCCATATAATAACAAAAAACGTGGCCAGCAATAATGGCAGCAAGAATTCAAGGACTCAAGTGTAGTCCAGACAGGAGACGATGGCGAATGAAATATATCCTCACTCGGGGTTGAACATTGCTGTTGTCCTGAACTCTGTTGGTGTTTAGAAGCTTGAAGGGTTCCCCAACTCCAACCAATGTCGTCGTCGTCGTCGTCGACATGGAAGACGACTGCGAACGGTGGTGCTTCTTGTGTGATGCTTGCATGAGATTAAAAAGGGTCCAATATGGTTTGTCGCATATTCATACGCCTGGGCTATAGAGTGAAAGAACGGTCGAGCAAGTTGAGTTACGCCCGGACTGGGTGAAAAGTTGCCCCTTTGAGGACGAATACAATAAAGGATCTCCCCTTCTGGGCAGGGTTTTGTCGTATACAGGATAAGGCAAAGTTTTATTTCATATGTCACATGAATTTAGCAAACGCTCTTTCGGTAGCTGCTTTGATATTAGTTTTTGTTGTGAACGTCCTTTTCTCAAAACGGAGACGGACTGGGTTGTGCACTGAGTTGCTAGCGTGAGTTGTCGAGGTAGGTTCGTTTCTCTAGAAGTGGACAAAGTTTCATCAAAGAGAAAATGCAATTATTTATGGCGATCTGCATCGAACGAACTGACAAAAGTGGCTGGTAAGGTCTTTAATCTAAGCATATGCGAGCAAGCTTCTTGTCTGAGTAAGTGTTTTCTATTTCACGAAATATGATTTATAAGTACCATTTTCGCAAATTTTAACCAAGAAGTAGGAAAACCGGTATTATTGAGTTGCCTCAATAGCGTATCTGCTACGTGATTACACAAAAGTGGTGACAAGACTCCCCCTTGGGGGCATCCACAAACACTCAATTTCCTAATCGTTGCTTGACGCAGTGTCAAGAAAAGACGTCGGTTTTTTAGCATTTGGTGAATCCAATTGGGAATCATTGGAGATATACCATGACTCCGCGTGGTTTCCAGTATGGCATCGAAAGGCACGTTGTTAAAAGCACCCTCGATATCTAAAAAACACACAAGCAATATTACTTTTCAGTGAATGCTTTCTTGGATTCTATGACATTTCCCGGAAAATCATTTTCCGGAAAGACATTTCCCGGAAAACATTTCCCGGAAACCCATTTTCCGGAATGGAACAATTCCCGGAAAGCTGTTATTTTATGCAGGGCTTTCAGCGTTATTTCCAAATCTTCGACAAAACATTAAAAAAATATTAGCAGTTATGATGCCAACAGTTTGAATGAACAGCCATTGTGTAATAAAGGAAAATTTTCAATGACAATTCTGGCAGCTGTATATCCAAAAGATAACATTCGAAAGAAAACAAAAGAAAGGAATAATATCAAAAAAAAATGGTAGCGGTTGCATTTTGCGTATAGTTTGTAACCAGTATACTCTTGGTCTAAACCCAGACAACCAGGAGTCGCATAAGAAACCACGTTGTACATCGTATAAAGTACTATTTTAAGTCACTATCGCATATATGTACGGCTGACTGACAAATTTCTTCGCATATGATGTTATTTTTTGAACTTATTACGATGTATCAGGTTAAGTCATATAAGAATACAAATAAACTTTTATAAGGTAGGAGCACATCGTAGTAGATGATATTCTGATGTTTTATTGCGATGAGCCTTACTTCGTAACTTCGTAAAAGCGTGCGAGCGAACTCGCAAAGTATCAAATGAATTCGCATAATTGCGTACTGCGATGATTATACGACTTCGCTCGGTACTTTTCTTGTTGTATCAGTTTACCTCGCATTGGTGTATGGATGAAATCGTATAAAAATACAAATAAACTCGTTGAAGTGTGCATTCAAACTCGCATAAGCTAGAAGCGTTTATGTTGGCATTACGCGATTTGACATGTGATAACAATTAAAGAGTTTTTGTTGCACTGTGGATGCCGTGCCAAAAAGCTACAAGAAAGTGAACGAACAGCCATAATTATGGTTGCAAAGTTATCATTATTTGTTTAGTTGGCTTGATAATCAACAATGGGAGGCGCTAGCCAGAGAGGGGCAGTAAAAACTGTACGGGAAATCGTTTTTAGCCTGCCAAACACGCACAGCGCAAGTGAAACAAGTGCATTCCAACAAACACTGAGGCAAGTTAGAATATCATGATAATTAATCAGCTTGTTTCATAAGTAGCGTTTGGTGTTGAGTGTGAAGTGTGGCTCGACAATCAAGAGATCATTAGTTATCGAGCTGACAGAATTGTTTTTTTTAATATTATCAAATCGCATAAGATGCTAAATTGCGTCGCAATAGTGCACGTGGTGCATCGCACAAGATATCGCTTCAAGTCATATAGCGTTTTTATTGTTCCGTCAATGCACGTATAGCGCCACCACTTTTGTACGCATAAGGCACTTTTTCTGCATCTGTTTCGGTTCTTGACTCGTGCTCAGAAAAGGACCCACTGCGAACTTTTGCCCCGTGCGAACTTTTGCCCCGCATTACTCCATTAACTTCTTTTCCCGATCAGCCTAGATAGCAGAGTAGTGTCGGTAGCGGTTAGTTCAACTGGCTAAACATAGCACTACGGACCGCCTGTTCCAGTGGTAGGAGTCCACTAATCAGGTGACCCCTAAATCAAGGTGGTATGCGGCTTTACGCTAACCGTGCCTACGAATGAATGGTTAGGGGGGGGGGGGTCTTTTTTTTCCTTGTTGGGGACATAATAATAGTGCGGTGGACCTAGTGCAGTGGTTTTCAGACCGTGCACCGCGGTGCACTTGGTGCACCGCGAAGCCATGACAAGTGCACCGCATAGTCTTGCATATTCAAGATTAAATTTAAATTCATTTCCTATTTCATGAAAAATAATTCGACTTAATTAGAACAATTGAACTAAGGTGTTCCAAGGGATTGAGAATAATATTTCCATTATACCAATCGACGAGTAAACCTTGAATCCAGCAAAAACCTTTCAGATATTCGCGAAGAATCATGGAACAAGTCTGCCAAAACTCTCCTAATAAATATCATATTTTTCCAAGAACTCGTAATGGATGTCCACAAGTACCTACCCTACAAGGCATCTGCAATGTATCTTCAATGAATGCGAAAAAAAAAAATCTCAGAAGAAATCTTAATCATATTTCTGTGGCTTTGCTTAATACCAGAGAAGGAATCTATCACTGATCTCGAAATCAGGTGAACACACAACTCCTTCCGAATTGACTAGAGGAATTTATCAAGAATATTGTCAATATATGCCAAAGTTCTGAAAATAAAGCTGCCAAGAGCCTTGCTATAAATTTTTCAGAAATCCAGTAAAAGTTTTGGAAAAACGTATCTAAAAAAAATTCTAGGTAAAAAGTGAGGTTACTAGACGCTACTGATGGAAACAATTCAGTAGTCTTGGAAGGTCACCACCGAGGATCTTAAAAAACAAAACACCATTACTTCGGCTCAAGATTTCATTCAGCATTCATAAAGATCTTGTCTGTTAGTTTCCAGAAACATTCTAAGCAAGAAATATTCCATGTCGAATAATTGTGTTACTTCACTATGCTCCGATAAGTGATGAAAAAACGTAAGACAGTGTCATAAGTCTGATAAAAATTTAATTTTCACTTTTTGTCTCCTCCCCCTTCCAAAATTTTTCCCTGGATTTAGCATTTTTAGGGGGCAGATACAAAATTGTTTATCAAAATATTGGGTCTTGCTGAAAATTCTTTAACAAATCCGATGAGTTTTTAATATTTTTTTTGATTAAATGCTTTATTAGTTTTATCCCACCCCCACCCCTCGACAAGCCATACAGTGGTGGGACAAAAAGTGAAATAAATATTTGTAACGGCCTTAGGCATGGAAATATATTTTTTAAGCAATCAATAGGTAAAACTGTCAATTAACATCTAAATTAACGACTCATGCAAAATATTTCATTTTACCACATCAAATCTGATAGATTTAAGCATTTTATGTTAGTAAGTAAACTTGCATGCAACTTTTGGATGGCGACTTGTATGGGAAATATTGTACCTAACATAAATCACTTAAAACTATGAAATTTGATGTGGTAAAACGAAATATTTTGCATAAGTCGTTAATTTAGATGGTAATTGACCATTTTACCTTTTTTTTTATTCTTAATCACTTAACCTAATTTACAGCTCTATTGTCCACTGGGGCACTACGTGAGCAATTACAATTGACAGCTGCACTTACATTTTGTACAGCGCCTAGATTCTATTCTACTTTATCGAACTGGTTGCCTTTCTGCTGCTTTCACTTTTTCTACTTTATACCTAGTAGAATGATGAGCACAAGGATGATGATGGATGGCCGTTGTTCTTTTCCAGTCCGATTGGGGGTCCATTATGAGTAGCAGTTCGCCGATGTCCAGGTATCCGGGTCCGTTTGAGCCATGGGGCTCAGAAGAGGGTCAGTGTCAGTTGCTCTCGGGGGAAAAGCAACTGACGAAAAATTGCAAGTGCCGGGGCTGGGAATCAAACCCATGACCATCCGCATATGAAGCGAACGTGTGACCAACTACGCCACGGGCCCCGGCATTTTACCTTTTAATTGCCTAAAAAATATATTTCCATGTCTAACGGCATGCAATCAAAACAGCCCAAAATCGCATATTTGCCCTATAAATTGAGGTATAGCTCAAAATTGTGATGTGCTGGAGCAAATCTGAGCCCGGATTCGGATTCAGCGGCCCAAAATCTGTCGAAGACACATATGCTAATGAGACAAAAAAATGTTGCGCTGTGTATTTGAAACGGACTAAGGCTGACACAAATTTCGATTTTCTCTAATGTCACCCCCCCCCCCCCCTCGGTCGGAATTCGAAATTTTAAACTGAAATTAGAGTTGTCGAGAAAATTTCTTAACAAATCCGATGAGTTTTACAAGTTTGCCTTATTGTTTGGGTAATTTTTCAGCAAGTACATTTATTATTTTTTATCCACCCCCTTGACGAGTCAACGAGCAAAGTGACAAAAGAAGGAAATGAGACTTGTTCCGGCCTAATTGGTGGGGAAAAAACTACAGACGAGTGTATGCACCTTGGAATTGTTATAAAAATTCGACAGTTTTTTTACGGATATGGAATTGTTATTTTTTAACAATAAATGAACATGTGCACCGCGGAGCGATTTGTTTCCAAAAAGTGCACCGCGAGCCGAAATGTCTGAAAACCCCTGACCTAGTGTTTCCCCGAGACAATCAGCTGCCCTTCTTCAATCTCATACTTGAGGCTGAATAAGGGCGGGATTATGAAGATGTTATTAATTAGTTTAAATTTTCACCTATATGGTTTCGCATTATGCGTTTTACACAGTGTATTCTGTGCATCCTCGGCTTTGGTGCACTCAAACCGATACCGATCTGGCTTTATTGTTGCTGTTCTTTTTTGTGCTGTGATTGTTAAGCGTTTATTCTTGGCTAGTTTGGGTAGTGGCTACGGTTAGGATAGCTCAGATCAATCTTCAGCACAAAAGAACAGCAACGATCAATTTTTGCAGATTTATGCAAAATGGTACAGCCCAAGTGGCGTTAGTACAAGAAACTTACTTTCGTAAGGGGAATTTCTATCTAGGAAACCTTGTGAAACGGTGTTTGCTACTTTCAGTAAAAATGACATGGCAAACTCGCGTGTCATGTCTCGAGCATGTGTGCTTGTCTACAACGTAATCGTTGCTACACTCATTTCTGAACTAACCACCAGAGATGTATGTGCTATCACAATTGATGTATCTGTTGAAAACCTCAACAGGAAATACGTTTATTGTTCGGTTTATTTACCACATGATGAACCATCCCCTACGGATGCTTTCAAGCAATTCATAGCATACTGCACTTCAAAAGGCCTTCCAAATGCTTACCATATAATCTGGGGCAGTTCATTTTGAGAGGCTCCAGTTTGATGGAATACTAAAGTAGTACAGATCTTGGATTACTTAACATAGGCAACCGCCCAACCTTCATGGTATCTGCTAGAGAGGAAGTGTTAGACATAACGCTTTGCTCTAGTAGAATTAGTCACGAGCTGGCATGTGTCAGATGAAGAATCTTTATCTGACCATCGCTACATCTTTTTTGAACATGTGAATGTTACTTCGCAAACTTTGCGTTTCAGGAATCCAACTTCAGGTCGACTAACTGGGATCCCTTTACCGATTTGGTTGCAGCCAAATTTCACTCCAAGTGATTTAGATGATGCCGTTGATACTACAACGGCCTTCATCATGGAACCTTTTGAAGAAGCTTGCCCTCTGCGGTCTGTGAAGACCACAAGAGGAACCCCTTGGTGGAACTCTGATCTGGCGAAGCTCATCATGGAACAATGTCGAAAGAGTTGGAACAGACGACGTTCGGCTGGATCGGAGGCTTTCAGGTCGGCTCGCAAGGCCTACCAGAAAGCTCTTCGATCTGCTGAACGATCCGACTGGAAAGACCTTTGTACAAATGTTTCCAGTTTGAGTGAAGCCAGTCGGTTGAACAAAATCCTTGCAAAATCTAAAGATTTTCAAGTGAACGAACTTCGTTTGCCAAATGGTGATTTCACTTCCTCTGATGAGGAAGTTTTGGAATGTTTATTCAGTACACACTTCCCCGGATGTGTGGATATTACATCTTCGGATGAATCTGATGTCTTTTCTTGTAGTTATGATTCTTAAGTTTCGGCTCGGAGTATCACAACTTTAGAATCGATTGAATTGGCACTAAATAGCTTTGCTTCTTTTAAATCTCCTGGGGCAGATGGGATTTATCCCATTTTGCTTCAGAGAAATTTGAATGTTTCAAACATGTTTTGAAAAAACTACTTGTTTGCAGTTTGCTACTCCCAAATCCTGGTAAGATATTACTGTAAAGTTTGTTCTGAAAGAAGGTCGTTCGTCGTATGAAGAAGCAAAGGGTTTCAGACCTATCAGTTTGACCTCTTTCCTTCTGAAATACTTAGAACGCAATGCCGATCATCACATCCGCGATGTTCATCTGGCCAATGTGCCTTTTCATGTGAACCAACATGCTTACCAATCTGGAAAGTCCACTGTGACTCTTTTACACAAAGTTGTTTACGACATCGAGAAGGCATTTGCTCGAAAACAATCCTGCTTGGGTGTTTTCTTATATATCGAGGGTGCCTTTGACAACGTGCCTTTCGATGCCATATTGGAAGCCGCACGAGGTCATAGTTTATCTCCAATGATTTCCAACTGGATTCATCAAATGCGGAAAACCGACATCTCTTCTCGACATTGCGTCAAGCGGCGATTACGAAAGTGAGTGTTTGTGGATGCTTCCAAGAGGGAGTCTTATCACCACTTTTGCGGAATCTCGTAGCAGATACGCTATTGCGGAGATTCCACCTGTTTAGACTCCTGCGCGAAAATTAGTTGCGTGGATTTTTCTTGCGTGGGCCCACAGATATAAAACCAGACCGCGTCCTGGTGAATATTTTACGCTGTGTTGTTAGGTACACATTTGGTGATAGTTTTGCATTGTAGACAAATATTTTATAGTGCACATACGCTGAAAATGAGCCTAATCATTTATTTGCGTCGGAATCTATAAATCTTCACAACGGGCAATATTGAGGCAACTCAATAATAGCGGTTTCCTACTTATGGTTGTACATCAGCACTAGACATGTTCACATTTAAGAAAATGTCTCGAATCCCACTGGTCAAGTAATTATCTCATGCCAAAATGAACTTCTGGTCAAATTTTCAGCTAGATTGATAAAGATTTCGATGTGCTTCAAGTCGATTTGGTAATTTCAGGCTTTTCTACACTTTAAAAAATCATAACTATTGAATGGAAAGACATACACCGTGTCCAATAAGTTCTCATACAAAATCAAATTCAATTCATTTCACATCTGTAATTAGGATTTTCAAAGTAAATTTATTTATTGAAAGGCCAACTAACATACATCAAATACAGCATATGTTTCGGAAATAACTGTCCTTTATCCTTCTCTGTTGATCGCTTATGTGTCGTAAGTCCATTTCAGCTGGCACGCACGCCATTTCATTGGTATTTCGTCGTATTTTAACGAGTAATGGGTTTAAGTTGAAACAAATTAGATTCCTGTCCTCCCCATCGCTAGTAGCAACTATGACCAGAAGAGAAAAAAATATAAGATCCTGTATTGGTTAAGTACGGAGCCGTTTTATTTTGTACAAAATAAAACGTAAATTAAAAAAGAATGTCCATTTATCTGTTTCAATGAGATTTGTTGTGTTAAAGAAGCATGAGTGCATCTTATCTGGTAGATTCACACCATTCTCACTTATAAAACAGGCTTGTATTCCTATTGTGGTAAATTTTGTCCAAAATTTACGTTTTATGATGTTTATCTTTGATATAACGGTAATTTTCATGAAAGTCAGCCCAAGTTGAGCTAAGTTGCAAATTTCTTACCATATCATCACTAAAACTGTATTGTTTAAGCCTGAGTATATCCATTAGGTACATAACTTGGGATACAAACTCAAAATTTATTCTTATGGACTCTATTTCGCTACCGTAAAATTAAAAACTTTTCGGATATTTTTCTTGCGTGCCGGAGAAACCGGATTTCAGAAAACGGAAGTGTACTGCTAGGCTCATAAAAACAAATAGAAAATAAAGCTATTCTTAACCGTATGCTTTATTTAATCAGTATTATGTGACCTTTCAATACATGTATTCATTTTGGAAATATGAATCACATATGTGAAATAAAATGGTAGTTTCTAAATTTGTATTTTGTATGAGAACTTATTGGACACGGTGTACAGTTAGGATTATAGCTCGAAATCAAAGCTTATTATGTTCCACAAAAGTCGTCCATACTTACTTGTACAATTCTTGCAAGTTTTGTCAGTAATAAATTGAGTTTTGTTCTAAGTGGTAACGAAAAATCGGTTATCTTGTAGTCAAAATGGCCTGGGAAGAATGGAGTGATGAAATTCTAGGAGTTGAAATACCCAGGAGATAGTCATGTCATATCTCTCAGGACGAACCCCGTTCGAGAGAGTTCAGCAGTTTTTTGGAATAAATTATTAAAAGTGCTGGATGCCGTGCCACACGCCATCATCATCGTGGGGGACAAAAAAGCTTCAAGTGACATCAAAATTAACACAAAATGAGCACATTAGCCTTGATTTTTTCTGCCAAACGATGATTGTTTTGGTCACATTTCATTGATGAATCAGAACGATTTGAAAACAGTCATCGTCATCAGCAATGAAAAACCAATGCTAACGTGCTCATTTTTTCCATTCGATAGGCGCTTTGTGGTGATTTTTTGCCCCCCTCGGTGGGTGATGGCGTTACACAAACAGACAAAAATATCACAAAATTAAATTTCTGTTACATATCGAATGAACAATACACAACGACAGCAGAAGAGTTTGATGAACTATTCAAAAAAGCAAAAACTATATCTGGCAAACAAAAATTTCATTCCTTTGTACCAATCGCTCATAATAAAATCATGGCCGAAACATATTCCAACTCCAATGAAGAACCAAAGATTTTCAAATTGTTCGATTAAATTAATAAAAATATATGAACATTCAACTAGAAATAAGAACAAAGTGTAATGCCACATAAAATTAAAGAAAAAAATAAAAAAATAAAATTTCAAAAAAAAAAAGTTTTTTTAATATGCGTTTATCCGAAATCCCCACACTGAAATTATGCGCTTACCATTGAGCGTCAACAAAAATCAGTTCGATCATTCAAAATTCGTATTCAAAAACAAGTCCTGCTTTTTTGCAATATAAATATAATCTTTATATAGATTAACTGTTTATCGCTTCCGACAATTCTACAACACTCCACAATATATCACATATATATTATAATTTTGAGTTACATTAATATAAACGTTAGAGAAAATATACGTCCTTTTCAAATGTTAGTCCAGATAAATGTTAGATTTATCAAAGTTGATACATTCATAAAGTTTCATTGGTTGACGAGAGGCTTCCGAGGCTATATATGGCTATGTTGGAACGAAACACACTGAAAAATATTCACTCAATGTAGACACAAAAAAAAGTTTTTGTTAGAAAAACTTTTTTTCCTTAAATATGTCACAGCAACATTGTTCGGAGAAAATGTAGGTAATTAAAATACCTTTCTCCAGAAAAAAAATCAATGATTTTAAAACATAGGGTTTTTTGCAATATTGATTTTAATTTTTAAAACCTTTTTTTTTCAGTGTAGAAAGTAGTTTTATATTTTTTGATATTTTTATAAAAAAACTTCATGGAATTTCACGATACTCCGCCATACAACACTTTTTTGTAGCTCTTGTCATTTTTGAGTTACTTCGACTTTAAAAAAGTCAATGAGAAAAATAGGCCCTATTCAAAAGTTACTCTTGAAAAATTTCGAAAAACAAAGTATGCAAAGTTGCTTAGAAACACGTATTGTTTGTGTCCACCAAGTTTCATTCGATTCTGAGAGGGTGCTGCCAACCGTTGGTCGAGTTGGCGCGAAATTTTGTCTATTGTGTCGTCATTAGTCATCTTTACAAACCAACTTAAAAATGCATTAGATTTGTGAATATTTCTGCTGAAGTATCAAACAAATATGGTTTGGTTGCTGTTACCACTTAGAATGCCTATCAAATGAGGCTATTTATCATTGAAAGCTATGAAAGTTTGAAAATCGGCATCGATCTTACCCCACCTTACCATACTGCAGTAACCCGGAAGAAGAACTGAATTCAGCATTGCAGTCTCTCAGATCATCGTCAACAACATGGTTTTGCTTCTCGCAACCGCATTGAATGTTGCAATTCTCGTTCGACAGATGAAAAAACTGCTCACTCTCATCTCAACTCAACCTAAAGAACCGCCACCTTCCTCCGACCCAAGCTGCATCTATCTGTATAAGTATCGATGCTGAACAGCAGCGAATGTGTGCGAATGCGTGCCGGCGGCGGCGTGCCACAGTGGTGCGGTGGTGGTAATAAAAAGGCGTGTCTTGGGCGAACCCTCAGAGCGCGCTGGCCGGGCCGTGTGCGATTGGCCGAGAACGATGGCTACCGATGCCATAAATTATTTTTAATTATAATATTATACATGTGCTGACGACGACGACGGCTTTGTGGACGTTCTCGCGCCCGTCCATCAACACTGACGAAGTGGTCTGGTTTGCGTGGAGTTCGGGGGGAATTTGGTGTGAAATGCATCGAAAGGGTCAAACTACTCACGCCGGTTTTAGTTAAGTATTGACAATTTCTTTGGAAGGGTTCTGCATTTTTTTTTTTTGGAAAATCGAGAATTCTTAAAGGATTTTCTGATGGAATTTGCAAAGGTTCCACAGAAGGAATACTGCTGAGGGAATTTCAAAACAAAATGTTAAATGAACTTTTAATTTTTTTTTGTCTGTATTAACGAGATTTTTAACCCTAGGCTAGTTCATCTCGGGACCCACGTTTTACTTCCCTTCCGAAAGAAGAACCCACATATTGTGAGTATGTCGGGAGTGGGATTCGATCCCAGGTCCTCGGCGTGATAGTCAAGTGTTCTAACCACCACATCAGGTCCGCTGCACACCAACTTTTAAAGAAATTTTCGCATTAATTTCTTAACCGATTGCCAAATAAATTTTTATAATAATTGAGGGAGTTAGAAGCAAAGGGGTGTAAGTGACAAAAACACACTTTCGAATAAATGAGGTTTAAAGTTTTTCCCCAATGTTTCATCTTATACAAAATGTATGGAGTTTCAAAATCGACCCAATTTTCTACGATTTATTGTAATTTTTCTAATCATCGAAAAAAATCTTAAAAAAGTTCCTGAAATCTTAAAATCTGAAGAATTTGGTCACTTACACCCCTTTGATTCTGGGCCACTCAATTGGCAAAAGAAATTCCATAGAAATTGCCGAAAGCAATCCCAAAGAAATTGTCCAAATCAATTTCCAAAACATAAAGTTTCCAAGAAAACAATCAAAACTTTATATATAAAATTTCTTGGGAAATCAACTAAGGTTTTTTTTTTAAAGAAATTGCCAAAATAACTCCAGAGAAATACTAAGACATTTTAAAAGAAATGGCCCAATAAATTCTGAAAACAAGAATGGCCTAAAACATTTTTTAAAGAAGTTTTGGAATAAAGTCCAAATAAGAATGCCGATAGAGTTGTTAAAAAGTTTGTAATGATTTTGTCCAACCAATTTTTTCAATATTATCTGAACAATCTTAAAAGAAGTTGGTTGAAGGATTTTCTAAAATTGCTGATTGAATTTCAAAGGGATTTCCGAAGAAGTTTCCAAAGATTTAAGAAACTGTCCAAGGAATTCTCATAGGAATTCCTGGGCATTTCTTCTCATGGGAACTTGACACAAATACACACTAATGTGTATAGTGTCGAAAATAAATTAACTAACTAACTCATGGTTACACTTGAATACAGAGATAAATTTTCACGGGAATTGATGAAAGGTTTCTTACAGAAATTTCTGAAGAAATTTATAATGGAATTGTTAAATGAATTACCAAAGGAATACCAAAGAATTTCCTTGATCCGAATAAATTCCAAATTCATTTCCATAGAAGCTCCCGCAGAAATTCCCAAATTCATTACTCACTTCAGTCGATCCGCCAAGAGATTACTCACTTAGTTTCCAAAAGGCATTACCGAACATATTTCCTTAGGAAATGCAACAGCAATTGCACAAGTTTACAAAATAAAACGAAAGTCGTAAACTTCTGTCAACGACCAAAATTTTTGAAGCACAATTTCGTACTGATTTCGAAACCGTGCCTCAAAAAAGTTTAAGAAGAACAGTTTTTGAGTTTTAGTTCAATATCGAGTTTTACAACTTTTTAAAATATGGAATATACTAAAATTCAAATATCTTGCGTTTTGTCCAACTAATTTTAAATCTTTTTCCGTAAATTAAAAGGTGAATATAATACCATTCGATCATCGGAATGCAGGTTTTGTGTCAGATTGATGAAATTTAAGATATTTGCGAGTTTGTTCCTTAAACTCCTCAAATTTTAGCAAAATTTCCAAAAATATATGAAGACATTTTTTTTTTCAATTAGAAAACAATAGCATTAAGCGAGTCGCACAAATTCGTAGGTGGTACAGTCCTAGACCGCTGTTATGAGGGTTGCCTCCTTCCCGTCCGAACCAAAGCACAAAGATTTGGGACTAATCTCTGACTCTTAGACAAGACTGACGCAATCCTCCAATGGTCGAGCACTGTCCTGGCCACGTCCTTGCGACTGCTGAGGAATGGGAAAGGATTGTTAGTTTTGGACACCTATGAAAAATGTAGACAACTCTACGATCTCTCAGGCCTAGGTGTCACGGGAATTTGGGTGTTGTTAGTGGAAGGGTAAACTCCAGATGATACGCTTGGTCAACGTTCAGGCACACCATTGTTAGTCTTCTTCGAATCCGTTGTCTGCCCGATTCATCCTGGATTCCTCGTCGTCTTGATGGCATTTGGTTGAATTACCAGATTCTTCGGTTGATAATCTGAACTGAAATATAAAATAATATTAACATCATACATCAAATAAGCTACATATTAGTGATACGCTCGCCACAGATGCATATTTTAGTTTTTTTTTTCAATTAGAAAACAATAATTTAAAAATTCTTCCTCAAAGTTTATTTGACATGTCATATGTAGGCAAGTTACAGTAAAAAAATCAGCTCAATCGCAGCATTGATTACGGAGAATGAGATGTGTGAAGTGAGCAACTTTGCTTAAAAATACTACAAAAGTCGATTTCAAATCATCAATCTTCTATGGTCTCAGATTTGCTCAGATTACTGCATATTGCATGCGATTAACAAAACGAATTTAGTCTTACTACATATGACTCACCCATTACAACAATTTCTTTGAATTTTCGGGATCATTTTGAAAGTTTTTCCCAGCTGGGCCATTTTATCGCGTTCTTCCCTTATCAGAACACAAACTGAGGTAAGGTACACCGGGGCAAGTTGAAACGGGTGGGGCAAGATGAAACAGCGGGTTAACATAATGTTTTCTAATGATGATAAACAGTTCGATCGCCATAACACATAGATTTTGATTCAAACAATCTTTTAGAGAAGGACAAATTCCCAAATTGTATTGAAATCTATTTCAAAACATCGTGTTTCATCTTGCCCCACCCGTTTCAACTTGCCCCGGTGTACCTTAGCTAAAAGGTCCACCAAGGAGGGGAAAGCTGAAATGCTCATTTAGTAAATTAATTGCACATTGGCGTGCGGTTCTTGTAATCTATGCTTGCACTGCTGGGTGCGCCATAAGTGGTGGGCACCCGGCGGCCACGGTAGCAGCAGTAGCGCCGAAAACGCCGAGACCCATGTAACAACGTTCGTCCATCCAGAGGGCTGGTAATTGCGGTAATTTTAGCTTTTCTTCTTGGTGGATGCGAAAATAAGGGCGAGAGGGCGGCTCCGACTTCGACAGGAAGCATTTTTATGTTTTCCAATACGGGCCCGGCGGAGGAAAGGGGAGGTTGCTGTTTTATTTCAGTTCAGTTTTTTTTTCGCTGGACTTTAATTAGATTCAGTCTAAGCATTTATGTTTCGTATCAATTATATGCTGCACACTGGCGGCGTTAGATCAAAGAGAAGCGGTTCGAGTGGTGGCAATAGGGGGCAGTTAGGTTGTTTCCCAACCGAAACGTCAGTCCAGTTTGGTTTGGTTGGAGTTGGTCGTCACCGAAGAAAAATGGCGATTCATGCTCAGTGGAATTAATTTTATTTAATTGCTTGTAATTATTTTGACGGATTGGTGACGATATATTCTGGGAAAACTTTAATTTCGTTGCATTCCATTGACAACTTTTGCTTCTCTAAGTTTTATTGGAATGGTGGATTTGAATTCAGAATAGCCTGCACTTTATATTTGAAGATAGGGGATATGATATGCATATTTCACAAATACCAATTATTTTAAAGTAGCATAGAAATTTTAGTAGGATTGCCAAAGGGTGATGTTATGGTTTGTAAGAGTTTCAAATGAAACTGCAGATAAAAATCCTAATCTCTTATTTTGTTTTGTGTGTATTAAAGTTAAAGTTAAAAATATACCCCAGTTTTGTAAATGATTTCTTAAGTCAGTTGTTCCGTTGCGACTATTTCAAGACATTTTTAAGAATTTGAGCATTTTCTACATACCGAAATATGTGTTTCCTCTAAACATAGTGACAAGCATTTTTTAATTACTTTGACATGTATGCTTATAGTTGACCTAAATCCAGTCCTTCTCCAAAAATAGTCACTCATGCGCTGTCGCGTTCACAAAAAAAGGCGACAAGAGGAGGGTTTTTTTTTCTAATTTATGAATCATCAGCAATGGGGGGATTAAACCTCCAAAGCCGGAATTGCTCATGCGATTAGTAGAGAGTTAATTCTCTCATTTTACAATAAGCATGATAACGTCTTCAAAAAAGTTGTAGAAAATATTATTACAGGAAAACTTGTCGAACCAGCTTTGTTTCTGTTTGCTCATTATTTAGAGTCATGCTCTAGTAATCAGTTTTGTCGTTGAAACTTTTTCTATATAGAGGGTGACGATGGGTATTATCGGCAGGTTTGTTATCTCCGTCATGGGGGTTTTGTCAGTCAAATTTCCTGAAACTTGGTCATGTAATTCAGGTTGGTTGGGAAGGATTTGAGGCCAACTCTTAGTTCAATAGCTTTCAAAAAACCCTCATGACGAAGAGACACAACTGCCACAAATACGCAATTTCCCCAATTTTAGAATTTTCAAATGTTTCATAAAACCAGGATGATCTGAAAATATTCAGAAACTAATCCAAAAAACTTTTCTAAAGAATTCTAAAATAAAAATGTTATTTGGACATCCATGCAGGATACTAATCCAGGGTTCCAAACGAATCTCAACACGTAAATTGAACATGAGGTTTGAACGAAACCTCAACCTGGAATTCTTACAGATTCTCAATTAAGGATATGAGAGTGATTCAGATCGGGGATGTGAGAAAAATCTGAAACAATATTTCAACAGAATCTCATCTGTAATTAGATTTTTTCCTTTGCCATTCAGAAGAGTCAACTCTATTCAGCCCGTCGAACCGCATCATCACTTTGAAAAATGACACAGGTTATCAATCTGACGCAAATCATCACTCATCATTTTTCGGATTGATATCAAAGTGGTGCTACCTGTGTTTGCAAAGTTTCAGCACATCACACCGCTACTTGACATTCCATTCCAAAATCCAAGCCCTGGATGGACGTCCAACCAGCAGCAGCAGCGCGGACAAGGCCAAACGCTCCAACGTCAGGAATTCGCATTCTGTCCACCGCGCACCACTGGCCAGGCCATGTATCTCGTAGCAACATGTGATCTGAAGCGACATTTTTTCCACTGTTATCATCATTCATGTTTCCACACAGTTGTTTCGGCTGCTGTTCTGCCGGTCCACGTTAGAGAGCGCAGCGCTGGGGCTTCTTGTTCTTCCCGGAGTCGCGATTGTCGCGCGCGCTTCAAAATCAAATTCCTCACATTCCTTAGCTCTGCGCTGAATTTTTCCCGCTCAAAGGATGAATTCACGCGTTGTTCTAACCTACTAATATGGTGTTTAGGAGGACCGATTTGAAGCAAATTGACGAATAAAAAATCCACTTCGAACCAACGCAACGCGCTGTGATTTCCGATGTGCTTATAAGTCACTTCAGACAGGCCAACATCTTCCTAGTTGGCGAAAGAACGTGGAGCTGCCTTTCGGAGCCAGTAGACGGCCCCAGAGCGACGACAGTATGATGAATTTGATGAGACGAAAACAAACCGGCCGCATGATGAATCAGTCGCCCCGCGCAGCTCAGGCAACTCCACAGCAGCAGACAGAACGGAGAAACACGTTCTGTGAATCTTCAAAAATATGTATTGTCAAATCTACATTCCACCGATCGGCGGGATCACGGCGCGCGGCGTCATAATCATCGTCGATCTTTGTCTTAGGAGAGAAAGAAGAATCATATGCCGACGCCGATCCAACAACGGCGATGACTGTGTCGGACGATACCATGGCAGTCTCTGTGGAATGTACGACGCGCCAGGAACGGTTCGATTGTAGAAAACCGACAAATCATCAAACATATCACAAAAATGATGCGAGATATTAGTGCGGAAGAACGCCATAGGTTAGCTCCTAAGACCTATGTCCAGTCCATGTCATAAGGCCATGTATTAAACTCAATAGTGCGGTGTTTGTTTTTTTGGCCATCCCAACTAATTTGTTATTGATAAAGTACAATTTTCACTAGATTTTAATTAAGGAAATGTCATGTTTTGTCATAGCCACAATGACATACATGTGTTCCGAATCTTTTCCGAGCAATCTACCAATTTTGATGGAAAGATATATGTAGTCCTTATCTTTCCGATATTGGGAATGGAATGCATAGGAGTAATACGGCAAACATCTTCATAAGAAGTTACTGTCTTCGAACGTATTTATGCCTTATTGAAATGTCGGTTTTAAGTGATGGATGTCTAAAATAATGGTTATTACTGTTATTGTCATGATTTTTCCATAACAGTTTATCAAAAATGCCCAAAGCCACAGCTTCCCAAACTTAGTTACACGACTCCCCAACCCCTTGGAGGTACGTTCGAGTTGTTCTTTACGAAGCGAGATGACAAGCCTACCAACTGGGCGTTCGAGAAAGCCAGGTATGGAAAACGATGCCCTACGCAGCATTTTAAAAAATGAACTGTCTCGTTACAATTGTAAAGGTAATAATTTGATCTATATTTATTATTAAATATCTTGTGTAAAGATCAAGAATTCAACTTTTTTTTGTGCTATATTGTAGAGAGATTATGTTTATTAGATTTAATCCCCGCATGATTTTACCATAATTAATTTCAAGTGGCTTTTTTCGGTGATATGAATACTACTCAAAGTAAGAGGGAGTAAAGAAAGTAATGAAATAATACGGTGGATAGATACGCAAGCGAGCGATAAGAGAAATTGAACCGACATTTAAATTAACAGTGCGTGGGTGGTGCGCCTAGCGTAATATCTTAAGATGGTTGAAGAATGTTATACTATTTCCTGGAAGAATTTCAGACAATTTTTTATTGAATACTCTGGCAGAATCCCTGAGAGCATCTAGGAAAGGAACTCCGAAGGAATTCTATAACAATCCCTAAAGAAAGTTCAGGAGAAAAAGCGAGCGAAATTCCGGAAGGAGTATCTAAAGATGTCCCAGGAGAAATCTATAAAAACCTCTGGGAGGAGTCTCGGGAGGAATCTTGAATGAATACTATTATAAATTCCTGAAGGAATCCCAGTAGGCATCCTTATGAGAAGCCCATGGATATCCCCAGAGAAATCTCAGCAGAAAAACTGATGCTATCTCGGGAATAGTCCGTGAAAGAAACTTAGAAAGAATGCCAAATAAAATCCCTAAAGGAATTCCGAGAGGAATTATCGAAGGATTTCCGGGATAAATCTCTGATAGAACGTTAAAAAGTATCCCTGAAGGAAGCCCGGGATAAATTCTGAAAGGAATCCCAGGAGAACATTCAGGATGAATCCCTGATGTAATCTGGGAAAAAAAAAATCGTGAACGAATCCCAAAAGAAATCCCTAAAAGAATTTTGACAGGAATTATAGAAGGATTCCCGAAATAAATACGTGATGGAATACCGGAAAATTTACCTCACAGGATCCCTGAAAGAATGAAATCCTAGGAGAAATCAATGAAGGAACTGCGGGAGAAATTCCCAACGGAATCCTTGATGGAGAAATCCCTAAAAAATATCAGGAAGAATAACACTAGTTTACAGCATTTTTGAACTCGGTGAGCTGATGATCATTTTTGGTGTAGAATCATGCCCTGAGTTCGAAAACGCGAAAGAAAAAAATTACAGTAGAGCGGAAATTTTTCGACTTTCCATACAAGGTTGATGATTTGAAATCGATTTTTGTTCTATTTTTAAGCAAAGTCGCTTACTTCAAACATCTCATTCTCCGTAATCAATGCTCCGATTGAGCTGAAATTTTTACTGTAACTCGCCTACATATGATATGTCAAATAAACGTCGAGAAAGAATTTTTGAGTTGTTTTTTTCTTATTGAAAAAATACACTTCTTCAAAAAATTTTGGGATTTTTGCTAAAATTTAAGAAGATCGTCCCTAAAACCCGCCAATATCTTGAATTTCATCAATCTGAGGCAAAACCTGTTTTCATATGATCGAATGGTATTGTATTCAGCTTTTAATTTATGGAAAAAGATTTAAAATTGGTTGAACAAAACGTAATATATTTGAATTTTAGTAAATTACATATTTTGAAAAGTTGCAAAACTCGATATTGAGCCAAAACTTAAAAACTGTTCTACTTAAAAATTTTTGAAGGTCGGTTTCGAAATCAGCACTAAATTGTGCTTCAAAAATGTTGATCGTTGACAGAAGTTCACGACTTTCGTTTTATTTTGTAAACTTGTGTAATTGAAGGAAGTTTCGCTAAAGCAATTCAGGAAAGATGTCAGAAGAAATCCATATAATCTCGGGAGAACCCAATAGAAGAGTCTCGGAAGAAATATCAGAAAGAATCCCCAATAAAATTCGTGAAGGAACTCAGGAATAACCGGGAAATACATCTCAGAAGTAATCAATTAAGGAATGCCAGAAGGAATCCCGGGAGAAATTCCAGAAGCATCCTGTAGTAATACCTGATGGAACCTCGGGAACATTCAGTGGAAGAATGTGAAGGAATTCCGGAACAAATCCCTTCAGAGAATCCCGGGAGGAAATAATAGAGGATTCCCGGGAGAAAATCCTAATGGGATCTCGGAAGAAATTAATGAATGCTGGAAAAATCTCCAAAGTTATCCTAGCGGAATCAATTTCGGGTGAAGTTTCAAACGGAGTTCCACAAAAAGTTCCTAAAGAAACAGAAATCTGAAAATCTAAAATGAAATCTAAGAGAATCTCAGAATATATCCTTAAGATGTTTGGGGATCGACTGTGATTGTGGTTATGTTACGGGGATTTTCCGGCTTCCAGTCTTCGCGTAATCATAAACGCGAAAAAACGTCAGGTGTAGAGCATAATGATTACGCGAAGACTGGAAGCCGAAAAATCCCCGTAATATATCCTTAAGGAAAACATGGTCAGAATCGATAGGGGAGAAAATTGAGAAAGAACTCAGAAAGTAATCCCAGGGACTCCTTGTGGTATTCTGGAAAAATGAAGCCGTCTCGAGAAGAATCCCTGAAGGAATCCCGCGAGGTATCTCTGAAACAGGGATAAGGTGCATTTCAAAACTCTTTGCGTGTCGCACACACGCTAAAACCGCTCAGCACAAAAGTATTATGCATTTCCATGATAGAACCAAAAAATGTGTAACACTTACACATTCACAAAATCAGCTCCTGCGTTCGCAAAATCGTGAAATTCGCAAAAGTTTTTGTGCGGCAATCTAGCTAGGTTAACTAGTGACTTTGACAAACAAAGAAAAATCGACATTTCGCATCTACAGGGGATGGCCAAACTGTTTGGGATAGGCAACTTTTTTTTCTCTCACAAAAATGTTCAACATGCTGTAATTTTTCATAGAGCGCATCGAAAATTCTAAAATTTTTACTGTTTGTTTACCTATTATATGTGCATGATTGGTACAAATTTGAGCTCGATTGGTTAATCTTTCGCGAAGTTAGAATCGTTCTTGTAAAACACTAATTTTTTGACTACTAATTTTTGAACTGTCATATCTCGGAAACCAGTGAACTGAATTAGTAGTACGCATTTTAGGTGCTGAGCGGTTTTAGCGTGCACGCCGCTACAAGACAGCACAACCAACTAGAATGAAGTTGGTATGTGAGCTGGAGGTCTCGTGTTATTCGTGCTCTGTCGTATGCGCTCTCTCTCTGTGCTTGGCATTTTTTTACTTAATCATTTATTTGAAGGCTCATGCGCCATTAGACATAACGGAGCCAAGTTCATTTGAAATTCTTATTTTTACAATTTCGTGTTGTTTTCTTATACATTATGTTAGTTTTAGGGAACCGTAAAACTCGCGGTTTGGTCGAGGTTAGGGGTAACAAAAATTGTTTTGGAAGGGATGGGATTATGGGTAATTTCGTTGATATTCAGCAGCGTAGAGTTTAGGCGTTCGCTGCTGGTCAAAGGAAGAGTGGACAAACGACCTGTAACGATACAAACAAACGGGTTTCGAGGGGGGAACAAGGTGGACAACCAAAGCGATGACAAGGGATCAAACAACTACATCAATTTTCCTTAAATACTCGTAAACGAGCTTCATGTATTCTAGGTCCAGCTTACCCAAAAAATCTCTAATGTCTTCCTTTTCTGGTTTCCCTTGGGCCCTTAGGGATGCATATAAATCGGATCTGGCAATACCGTATTCGGGACATTCCCACACAACATGGTTAATATCCTGATAGCCTGCACCACAGCTACAACGATTGCTATCTGTGAACCCTATTCGATAGAAATGCGAGCCAAGAGAGTAGTGGTTGGATATAAGCCGACACATTACCTTGATAAAATCTCGACCTATGTCCAAACCCTTAAACCACGGTTTCTTCGACACCTGCGGGAGAATGGAATGTAACCACCTGCCCAAATCTCCACCATCCCATTTTTGTTGCCAACTGATCAAGGCTTGTTGACGAGCAATAGAGAAAAATTCTTCAAAGGCGATTTGTCGGTCATAAATATCGCCTTCCATAGCGCCCACCTTGGCAAGCGAGTCCGCCTTCTCATTGCCCGGAATCGAGCAATGCGAAAGGACCCAAACCAAGGTGATATTATATGATTGATTCGATAAAGCACTCAGAATTGATCGTATTTCATTTAGGAAATACGGGGAGTGCTTCACCGGCCTCATTGAACGAATAGCCTCTATAGAGCTGAGGCCATCCGTAAAAATGAAGTATTGAGCAGAGGGAAGAGAGGCAATTCGCTCTAATGCATAGTGTATAGCCGCCAATTCTGCGACATATACTGAGCAAGGACTTTGAAGTTTATGGGCGGCGCAATGAAACTCATTAAATACACCAAATCCAGTGGAGTCATTTGTTTTTGACCCGTCCGTGAAAAACCTTTTGTCGCAACTGACCTGGCCAAATTTGCTTGCAAAAATTTTTGGAATGTGCTCTGATCGGAGCTGATCTGGGATTCCACAGATTTCGTGCTTCATGGACAGATCAAAAACTATAGTGGAATTGGAGAAGTCGTGGAAGCAGCTATGATTGGGAATATTCAAAGAAGGGTTAATTTTTCGCGAAGTTAGAATCGTTCTTGTAAAACACTAATTTTTTTACTACTAATTTTTGAACTGTCATATCTCGGAAACCAGTGAACTGAATTAGTAGTACGCATTTTAGGTGCTGAGCGGTTTTAGCGTGCACGCCGCTACAAGACAGCACAACCAACTAGAATGAAGTGGGTATGTGAGCTGGAGGTCTCGTGTCATTCGTGCTCTGTCGTATGCGCTCTCTCTCTGTGCTTGGCATTGTGCTTGACTCTACGCAAGATTGGTGAAATTTTGAATCAAACGATCAAACACTGGTAAGCCCTTGACAAGCCTGGAAACTTTGCCAAAACACAAACTTTCTAATTTAATGTGTGTTTCTTCTGTTTGTTGAAAGAACCTAACGAAAGCACAGTCCCTCTCTCTGAGTCGTGAAGTGTAGAGCTAGTGATGCGATTTGACTCTCGACTAAACAGCTTACACAAATTGTCCATTAGTAGTGTTGTTAGAAGTGCGAACCGAATTCGGCAAAAACATAACTGGTGTTCAAAAAGTCGATTCCAACGTTTATCGGACGGATTATGCTTCCTCAAAGCCTTCCAGAATGAAAGCGATTAACACTTCTAATTCCCTGAAGAAGATGTAATACACATCGACACGTCGGATGAATGAGATTATCTTATGCTTGATTGCAATTGCGACTGCCATGTCGTCCCAGGACGAAAACGACATTCCTGGGAAGCTAACTACACTGATTAAAGCAGCGATGGACGGTGTGCAAAACTGCGTAAGGGTTTTGGGTGAACTATCCAGTTCATTCGAATCCCGCCGGGGACTGCAACAAGGTGATGGACTCTCATACGTACTATTCAACAACGCTCTGGAAGGTGTGATGAGAAGAGCAGGGCTTAACAGCCAGGAAACCATTTTCACAAAATCCGGTCAATTTGTGTGCTTTGCGGACGACATGGACATTATTGCCAGACCATTTGGAACGGTGGAAGAGTTGTACACCCGCCTGAAATGCGAAGCAGCAAAGGTCGGAGTTGGTGAATGCCTCAAAAACAAAGTAGAGTAATGCGGGGCAAAAGCTCGCACCTAACAGACTTCACAAAATAACTATTAAACAAAAAGAAAATGTTACCGTTTTTCTTCGTTAAACGGGTCCTTATCATGTTGCCTTCAAAAATTACTACTAGATATTTTCGCATTCCTTTTGTAGTTTTAGTAATACAATTTTCAATACAAGTACTCCAATGCGAACTTTTGCTCCAAAGATTCTGTAATTATATTGATGTACTAGATTCAGAAATCTAGTGCGAACTTTTACTCCACAACTACTGCAAACTTTTGCCGAGGTTTTTGCAATGTCCCTTTCTACAAGAAGCACTAGTAGTTTATAGTTTATTCGAGTGCCCCTCGCGAACTACTATGGAATAACGATTCTCCGACATCAAGGGGTTATGAGATTCTTCTTCTTCCTGTTACCACAAATTATTATTCCAAAAGGTCCAAAAATTTTAACAAAACACCTAGAAACACATTTTTTTGCATAACTCTACCAAACCATAACGAAATCGCTCCAATTTTTATTGACGAGTAACTGACCTGATTATGTGTCGAACCCATACAAATTTGTTAGGATTCTTAATTCGTGCTCAGAAAAAGACCTCCGGCGAACTTTTGCCCCGTGAGAACTTTTGCCCCGCATTACTCTACATGCTGGTAGGCGGAACCGAACACGACCGGCTCCGCCTGGGTAGTAATGTTACGATAGACGGGGATACTTTCGAGGTGGTGGAGGAATTTGTCTACCTCGGATCCTAACTGACGGCTGACAACAACGTGAGCCGTGAAATTCGGAAGCACATCATCAGTGGAAATCGGGCCTGCACGAGGACCATGCTCGAGGAGGACCTGCAAGCACTCGGAGTTTTCGAGCGACGCATGTTACGGACGATCTTCGGCGGTGTGCAGGAGAACGGTGTGTGGCGGAGAAGAATGAACGACGAGCTCGCTGCACTTTACGGCGAACCCAGCATCCAGAAGGTGGCCAAAGCCGGAAGGATACGGTGGGCAGGGCATGTTACAAGAATGCTGGACAACAACCCTGCAAAGCTGGCGTTTGCTACTGATCCGGTTGGCACAAGAAGGCGTGGAGCGCAGAGAGCGATGGGCGGACCAGGTGGAGCGTGACCTGGCGAGCATTGGGCGCGACCGAGGATGGTGAGCGGCAGCCACAAACCGAGTATAGTGGCGTATTGTTGATCATGTTTTGTCTCAAATGTGATGTTGAACAAATAAATGTATGTATGTATGTATGTCGTCCCAGGTATCCAGATACCTCAGTCGAAAGCTGCCTCCAAATGGGCATTCATGGTGAAAACGAGTTATCGACACTTACCTGCCATCGTGGGATAACTAGAATACGCTGCTGCACTTTCCAGAGCATGTGCTGCCTGCTGCTCGTGATGTAACCTGTTGAAGAAATTGTTTCAAATTTAAGCAATGGGACACTTCATAGGTATCAAGCCTTCCGGCATCCCCGGCCATTACCTCGACGTGTGCCCGTACTGCTGCGGTAACCTCAGTAAGCTGCCGTACTGCGCCATGTTGTGGTGGTAGGCGTGCGCATGGGCTGCATGGGCGTGGGCCGCGTGGGCGTACGAACCGTAGTGGGCCGCATGCCACGGGTCCGTCGAGTAGCCTCCGTCGGTCGAGTAGAGATCGGAAACCTGTAGCGGGTGGGGAAAATGGGAAAATGTGAGTTGTTGTTTTCCACTTTGTGTGATTGATCTGAACATACCTGATGGTGTGTAGGCGCGGGTGTAGGATGCACGTAGTTGCTATTCCAGAAGGAGGGAGGGAAGTTTCTACTCGACATGGAACTGTAACCTTCTGGAACATTGAAAAAGAAAGAAAAGGAGAAATGTTGATGTTTGCTTGGTTTGTGGTGTGACAACTTATCAACTTTTCTGAGCAGCAGCAACGGCAACAACATCAGTGTGTGACATTTTCAAGAAATCTTATACCCAAACTCGTGTAATCTTTTCCACTGACGAAAATTCGACATAAGTCACGAAATGAAGACAGTAAAATGTTAAAAACCAGCAATCCAATCGCGATCTGTGGAATCGGTTTTCCTTCGAAACAGACAGTTTCTTGTAAGGTTCAGCAAAACGCAGAAGGTAATAACAATAACATTTAATCGATTTCGGTGAAGCTGAAAGTGTTCTGCGCAACCGACGACGGGTACAATCGGGAGCGACTTCAGGTCTGCTGAATAGGTACCATGTGGCCGGCTCCCAACCCGCAGCCCAATAAAACCCACCGAAACGATCGGTGCTGCTGGGTTTCGGTGGAAAAAATGGCCTCCACCATACAGCTAAAGGCTGCGTACAAGCCGAAGACGAAAGTAAAACAAAATTCCGATGAAAACAGAGAATCACAGAAGTTGAGCAAAATTGTAGGAACTGTGGCGGGAAAATCCATGGAGGGTGGTTGTTTATTTGTGGGAAAGAAGAGGTATGGTTTGGAATGGGAGGAGGAAACATGCCCGCCCGATCATCGCGGTGGTTGTTTTGGTTGTGTTCTGGTCCCCCCGCGATAGGTACGAACTAAATTCACGGGAAGCGATTCCACAGTTTGGCAAGAAAAAGGTAAAGTTCACCATCGAGAGGGCTCGGTATAGATCAAAGGCGGGAGTTATGCTGCAATTTGGGTGAAATCATGGCGGCTGATGTCGTGAAAAAGAGGACGGTGACCATTTGGTGTGTGAAAGCGATAGAGCAGAAAGATTGGGTTTGTTCAGTTGTGTTCAATCAAATGGCCGTTTGGATCATAAATCAGATGCAAACGTTTGTTTTAATGGATATATTATTAAAAACTCTGGTCATACCTATCGGTTTTGAAACTCACATCAGAACTATAAGCATTGGCGTATCTAGGATTTTTTTTTCTAGGGGGTGCCAAAGGGGTGCCAGTTTCAGTGGCTTCTAGGTTATTTGTAAAAGGAAATACCGATCCACCCTCAATTTGTTAGTATAATGATATACTGCGTGGCGAAAAAAAAAGAACGGAAATTCAAACGCGCTATATTTTAAAGAACACTTTCTTTTTTTTGGAAAACCCAAACCGTTGTAATGATGTGAGGTTTGGAAACTTGATAACTTGATTGCGTATAATACGTGGAATTTGTCTTTTGAAAATTGTTTTGCAATTTATTTCAAATATGACTTCTGTTGCAAATCTCTCAGTAATTCCTTTAGATTTGGCAAACTTCTTCGGTAATATCTTTGGATCCCCTTAGGCAATTTCTTTAAGAAATTATTTGGTAATATGTTTAGAAAATGATACTGCACACCTTTCACGCATTTTTTGAAAATTTTATCGGCAATTCCATTACAAGTTTATTTGGCTTTGATTTTATTGGCAAATCCTCTGAAATGTTTTCTCGGGAGTTCCTTCGCAAATTATTTTTAGTAGTCTTTCAAGAATTGTTTTGTTAATGTCAGCAATTCTATTTATATTTTCTTTTTAAAATTCTTTCAATAAAGCCTTTGGTAATTCATTCGACAAAGACTCTGGGAAATTCCTCACAATTTTTTTTGGAAATGTCTTCGGAAAATCATTCTACCTTTTTTGTGATTTTCGTCGATTTTTTTGGACTTTCATTATCTATGCTATTCGATATTCCTTCGCCAATTCCTTCGAAAACTTCTTCGCAAATTCTTTTATAAATCGCTTCTATAATTTTAATGAAAATTCTTTAGAAATTTTTTTTTTGGTATTTGCAGTAATTATTTAAGGAATTCCTGCAGCAGATAGCTTTGGAATACCTTCGGCAATTCCGATATTACTTGCATTGAATTTGTTTTTGGGAATTTTATCAGCAATTTCCTTGGGAATTTTGGAAACTTCGATTATTACTTTGGGAACTTCTTTGGTAATTCCTTTGGAAATTGATTCGGCAAATTTCTTAAAGATTTTCATCGAGAATTTATTTAAAAAAAATCTTCGGTGGTTCTTTTAAAATTCTGTCACGGTGATACTACGACAATTACTTTTGGAATTCTTTCAAAATTTTATTCGGGAATTTCAGAAAATTCTTTGAGAATTTATTCGAATTTTTGTTTGTTGATTGGATTTAGCCAATTTAAAAAAAATAGCTTGAATATTTTCTTCAGGAATTCCACTGGTATCTTTGTAACTTTTTGATAAAATTTTTTCATCAATTTCTTCGGGAATTTGTCGGAAAAATTTCTGTGAATTTCATAGGAATTTCTTCAAGCAAGCCCAGTTTAATATTTCTGAATTTCCAATTCAGCAATTTTCGGAAGCAATAGATATAAAAAGAAATAAGTCATAAACAAAAGCAAGAGTAATCACAATAAAATTGCCTGAGAAACTTGAAAAACCAACTGAAAAAAATGCTAAAATAATTTGAGAAGAATAGCCATTGAAATTATAACCCCAAATCCAATCCAAAAAAAATAAATTCCAATGAAACAACCGCAGAAATTAAAACAAAAACATGCTGAAGGAACTCGCAAAGAAATGGCCATACTGCGGTCTAACGAACACGGAATCGTGGGATCGAATCCCACCCATCTCTCAATTTGTCAATTAGCAATACTCTGTGACTTCTAATTAATTACAAGTTTTACCCGTACATCCCTATGGGATTTTACTAGAGATTTTTCTAGTGATACCTCCTAGGACTTCTCTGGAAATTTCAACTATTCTCGAAATTCGTTTAGGGAATTATATTGGAATTTCTTCAGCTGGAATTCATTGAAGAAGGCGAAGAGGAGTTCCAGGAGTAATATCATGATTAACTTCTAGAGTAATCCATCATTAAAAACTCTAGAGGATCTCCTGGATCAGTCTTAAGAAAAATCCCTGGAAGAATCAAGGGCCTTTCTGAAAGTATCCCAGAATCTGAAAGTAATGCCAGAAGAAATTCCTTGAGGGATTCCTGCATGTATCACAATAAGAATTTCTGGAGAAGACCTAGGAGGCATTGCTGAAACATTAGAGGCAGCAGGAATCGTTTATGGAATCCCAGGAGGAGTTCCTGCGTTAAAGTCAAGAGGGGTTCCAGGAGGAATCCAATGATAAATATTTAGAGAAATCCCAGGAAAAACATCCTTTAGGATTCCCAGGAGAAAACTCTGAAGGCAAGGTTCCTATGAAGAGTGCCTTGAATAATCCCAGCAAGTTTTTGGAGGAATCCCAGAAGAAATTCTTAGGAGAATTAATAAAGGAATTCCGGGAGGTATTTCAGTAAGTATTTCTGGACGAGTCTTAGGAGGAATTGCTGGATAAACCACAGCAGAAATAGCTTGAGAAATCCAGCTGAAATTCCTGGAGGAGGTTCATGAGAAGCTTATGAGAGAATTCTTGGATAAAATATCTTGGATAAAAATTCCTGAAGGAATCACCGGAGAACTTCTGAAGAAATCACAGGAAAAATCTCAGAAGGTATTATTGGAAGGATTCTGGGATGTATCATTGTAGAAATCCCAGCATAAATCCTAGGAGGAATTGCGGAAGGAATCTATACAGGAAATGCCTGGGATAATCCAGAGAAAAAATCCTTGGAATACCTGGAGAAGCCCCTGAAAAAACCGGTAAAGGTATTTTGGAAAAATTTATAACGAAGGCCCTGATGGAATCGTAGGAGGAATTTCTAGAATACAGCTGGAATTCATGGAGGAACGTCAATAGAAGCTCTTGGAGAAATCCTCTGTGGAATTTCTGGAAGAAACTCTGGAGGAAGTACTGGATAAATCCTTGAAGAAATCTCTGGAAGAATCACTGAAGGGATTTTTAGAAAAATCCCATGGAGATTTTACGGAAGAATTTCTGGAACTTCCCTAGTAGAATTGCTGCAAGAATCGCAGCAGGAGTTGCTTGAGGAATCCTACACTCAGAAATAAAAGTATACACGGAATTACTATTATTTATGCATTTTGTATCCGCATCTCTCTCACTCTCTTTCTGTTTTCATGCTATCTGGTGCTTCGTCTGGGTTAACGAAACACTTCTCTTCAACCCAGGCTAAACGGCGGATAGCATGAAAACAGAAAGAGAGTGAGAGAGATGCGGATACAAAATGCATAAATAATAGTAATTCCGTGTATACTTCCTGTATACGTGTATAATTCCTTGAGAAATTTCTGGAAGAATCTCTGAATAAAATCTCTGAAGAAATTCCTGAAAGAATCGCCGGAGAAACTTCTGAAAGGATCCGAGGAAGATTGTCTTGAATAATCCCGCCAGGAATTCCCTATAGAAATTTTTAAAAGCATCCCTAGAAGAATTCCGAGAAGTATCAAAGTAAATCCTAGGAGAAATTGCTGGACCAATCTCTGCAGAAATTTCTAGTATGTACAACCCAATCAGTACTGCCTGAAGAATCCTAAGGGCAGCTTATTGAAAAAGAAATCGGTAGGAATCCAAAAGGAAGCCTAGAGAAATCACTGTATGAATACATAGAGGTATTTCTGGAGAAATTCATAAAGAAGTCTGTTGATTGTTCTTACCAATGTCCTAAACGCCAAAACAAGTATACAAGTAATTCTGGGTGTGTTTAAGATTTATTGAAATGTGCCATACATAAATATTAGAATTATTAAATTTTAGGTGTCTGTCAAGAAAAAAATCTAGGGGGTGCCAAATTTGTTCTAGGGGGTGCCAGGCAACCCTAGAATCCCCCTCTAGCTACGCCAATGACTATAAGGGCTGGAAAAAGCGCCCAACATAGCTGGGATCCACAAAAGTTCTTACCTACTGATTTCACGGGTGCGTCGCGTCGATGACATTGCACCACACTACCTGATATGAGTTGAGTGCTTAGCTTATGGACACTATACCTATTGTCTTTTTGATCGATCAGTTGGATTGAGGAAGTGCGTCCTAAGCATCTGTGTACCATAAGGACAGCACCTAATACTGCATCAAGCGATTGAGTATGGAAGTGTCGCGACAGCTATACTATTCCGAAGAATCATTATCTGTTCTGTGGCTTAGTTGTTAGCTTAGTTGTGGCTTAGGTCTAGAGAATAAGGAGTCGTGCATTCGAATCCTACCAGAACGCGATTTTTTTTGACAAATTCATTTCTCAATTTGTCAATCAGAAACATGCTGTGCCTTCTAATTACAAGTTTTACCGAATGGCATTCAACATCTCTATGGGAACTTGTCAAAAGCTCATTTACGCAGTTGTTAATCGAAATCATGTTATCTACAGTATTTGTTTTTGTTTCGAACATTAACTGCTTCACCAAAACAAATAAAAATACAAAAGACGACTCAACGTAATTGCCAATGTTAGTTCTTACTATTGCTGTTATATTTATATCCGCCTCATGTAGCCATCTAAATGCAAACAAGAGCGCTCTTGAAGCAGCGATGACAAGACGACAGCCCGAGCGAAAGTGAATGAGCCGTATCGAAAAATGCAGAAAATGGCTGTCATTTCAGCACCTACCGCGCGCCGTCCGGTCCAAAGAGGCTTAACAAACATCACAACAGTGCATTTCGGCCGAGAGGAAAACTCACACGCGTCATTCGATCACAGCTAAGCTATGCATGCGTTTCAGCATGCACTCAACTGGGTTGTGTGCTTGTGCGGTGAACTGTTTGTCGCTAGAGTTTTCTGGTTGGAATGTGTTGTTCTGAGTGCGCCCCGAAAAATCCCAAAACCGTTACATTTATTCAGTGAATTTATTCGCTAAATTTAATGTCACTCTCGGAAGGATCAATTACGAAAGTCGAAAATCTGCGTGAGAAAAAAAAGTAGTCAACCAGACTCATCATGGTGGTCATCTCGTCCGGATGTTGTTTGAATTGGAAGCTGCGAAACCGCAAAACGATAATGTTTCTGTTATTTGAAATATTTGCACCGCTGAGATGCATGAAATAGTCAAAATATCTGGGTCCGATTTTTTCGACTACTTGTTCTGTTCAGCTTTATCGACCTCTCGCGGGATAGGTATGAGAGGCACGATAGGATTGAGCGGATTTTGATGCCAGTTAATTTCATGAATGGACTAGCGTTGTTTAAATTGTCCGTGTAAACTATTTCAGGCATTTACTACACAAATATAGCGTCTTTAAGTATAGCCGTCTTTATACATAGGTATAGCCTCAACTCACCTACTCGAAGTCAATCAACGAGAGCGGCCATGATAGCCTGCCGGATGATCATCGAATGGTAGAGAGGTTCGCAAAAGAATGTCGCTGGGATCCTATAGATATCTACAGACACCGGCGGCGGCGGTAGTTAACTTCGTCGTGGTCGAAAGGAGATGTCATCATAACCATTATCACGACGTATATTATGGCTTGTTAGGTGTTTTGAGGTAATTTCACGACGTTGTTGTGGTCACGCCAGGAAATAAGATAGTGGCTTGAGTTAGGAGTAATTTTAACAGTAGAGTGATTATAGGGCTGTGACATTGTTATTGTTTTGTTCAGTGATACCATATGCTTCTAGTTCTCTGTCTGTGGATAATAGATAGACCATCTATGTGGAGTAAGGTGAAGCAAAGTTAAAACAATATCTGAAGCAGATGAAACAAACGAATGCCGTGTAATAGACTTACTATCCATGAACATTTTTTTTGCTAATTCAAGACCAATAATTGAAAAGGCCGCAGCAACATTTTATAAACAAACATGTTTCTGTCGATTTAGGCCCTCCGTGCTCCACCCACACACCTCACCAGCTGTATCAGAAAGCGCAAACATCAAGCTTTCTGTTAATGGTGGTGGGATGCGTGGATGGATTTCAGAAGGCCCTAAATCGACAGAAACGTGTTTGTTTACGCATTCTTTATGCGGCCTTTTCAATTGTTGGTCTTGAATTAAGATTACGGTATAGTAGTTTACGCAACAAGGTGCAGAATGAAGATTTTTACAGTACGAGTCGTACAACGAGGCTTGCCGAGTTGGATAAGTACGACGAGTGCTGTAAAAATCGAGTTCTGCACCGAGATGCGTACAATGTTTTTTGCAACTTCATAAATTACCACTTGAAGATAGTTTTAAACAAAACTGTTTTACCAGACTGCACACTGATGTTCATAGCCATGATTAAGGAAGTCTGATCATAGCAGATTATACTGTGCAGTTGTCACAATTTTTCAAACGTGCATCCAGAAAGCATCAATAAGTTGATCAAAACTGAAAAAAGTGCTGTAATGGTTCATTACGCAACGCAAATCAGTGCTGTAATGAACCATTACAGCACTGCTAATTTGGTGTGGGAAAGTAGGCCTTTTCGTGAGGTAAAATGGCCTATTACGATGAGAAGTTGCAAAAAATTTATTTTCCTCTGTCAGTTATAGACACATTCTACGGTAACGTTACAACGTTTCGACTAATTCTCAGTCAGATTTTCCGCTATAGCTCACAAAAACGATTGTGAACCTCAAAATATTTTTTTCATATTTGGATTCCTTGTAAAACTTCCGATATATTTGACCAATTGAACATTTTGTTTTCATTGGAAAATCATTTTTGACCCAAATCATACACTATATCAGCGAGCTGTTCCCCACGTGATGCAATAGGAATAAAATGCGATTAGCAGCGTGCCGTTACAGGGCGTTTTTTCTATTATCGCCCGGGTTTGGACCGAAGGGTCTCCGATTTTCATGATTTTTTTTCCACAGGTAGGGCACATGGATATATGAACAAAAAAAAAATCAAAATTGAAAAAAATCATTTTTCCGGAAAACTCACGTGGAAATTGTTTGTTTTCCCCTGATACTACTTACTTTGAAAAATCATAACTCAAGAACGAATCATCGTAGAGACAAAGTTTTTTTTTTAGAAAACAAAAGCAAATTTTCTCAGAAATCAATAAAAAATATAACCCGGAAAAAGTTTTCCACGAAATTTTCCACAATTGAGAAAATTCGTAAAGAAAAGGCCGGAAAAACTATGCCCGAACTCGTGGAGAATTTTCAAAAGAAAAAAAAATCGGAAGGTTATTTTATATACTTAAATCGTTGAAATCTCTGGAATGACTTTTTTTTTTTAGTTTTTGAGTTATGGTCAATTTTGTTGAAAAATGTCCAAATGTACCATATAAGCCTTTTTTTTTAAATCATAACTCAAGAACGAAGCATCGTAGAAGCAAAGTTTTTAAATTAAAATGAAAGCAAATTTTCTCAGAAATAAAAAAAAATAATATTAGGCGGAAAACAATTTCCACGAAGTTTTCCACTATTGAGAAATTTCATTAGGAAAAGCCGGAAAAACTATGCCCAAACTCGCGAAAAATTTTCTATAAAATATTTCATAAACATTGACCGCTGAAAATTTTGGAATGCACTTTTTCCGTTCCTGAGTTATGGCCAATTTTGTGAAAATGACCATATAATATAGACTTACATACACGGTAATTTGTCACAAAATTGGCCATAACTCAGGAATGAAAAAAAAGTGCATTTCAAAAATTTCAGCGATCAAAGCTTATGAAATTACCTTCTCATAAATATTTTTTTGAAAATTTACTGCGAGTTCGTGCATAGTTTTTCAGGCTTTTCTTTATGAATTTTATCAACGGTGGAAAATTTTGCGCAAAACTTTTTCCACCTAATATTTGTTTTGGATTTCTGAGAAACTTTGTTTTCATTTTTATTAAAAAACTTTGTTTCTACGATGCTTCGTTCTTGAGTTATGATTTTCAAAAAAAGGCTTATATGGCACATTTAGACATTTTTCAACAAAACTGGCCATTACTCAAAAACGAAAAAAGTGCATTCCAAAAATTGCAGCAAATTAAGCATACAAAATAACCTCCTAGCCGGGGCCCGTAGCGTAGTGGCTACACGTTCACTTTATAAGTGGATGGTCATGGGTTCGATCCCAGCCCCGGTACATGCCATTTTTCGTCAGTTGCTCTTCCCCCCGAGAGCAGCTGACACCTGACCCTCTTCTGAGCATATGCTCTAACGGACCCGGAAACATGGATATCGGCTAACGGCAACTCGTAATGGACCCCCAATCGGACTGGAAATGGAACAAAATCCACACAGCAACATCGTGCTCATCATTCTACCATGGATAGGGTAGAAAAAGTGACAGCAGCGCAAAAGGCTACCAGCTCGAATTAGAATTAGTGGAATTAGAATAGAATACATTTAGGCGCTGTACAAAGTGTAAGTACAGCCGCCAATTGGAATCGCTCACGCAGTGCCCTAGTGGACAAAAGAGCTGTAAATTAGGTTAAGTGATTGAAGAATAAAAAAAATAACCTCCTCAAAAAAATTTTTCGAAAATTTTCCACGAGTTCGGGCATAGTTTTTCCGGCTTTTCTTTGTGTTTTTTTTTCAACTGTGGAGAATTCAGTGGAAAACTTTTCAGTTCATATTTTTTTTGGATTTCTGAGAAAATTTGCTTTTATTTTCATTAAAAAAAACTTTGTCTCTACGATGCTTCGTTTTTGAGTTATGATTTATCAAATATCTATCGACGGGCTTGGTGGTCTAGTGGCTACCGCTTCTGATTCGTATGCAGAAGGTCATGGGTTCAATCCCTGGCCCGTCCCTTTCATCCTACTTTATATCTTTCTCACTCTCTTCTCTACATAAAAAAAAACTCATGTATATTCATATGTTCATAGCCATCGCTAGAACCAGAAACGAATTGAAAAAAAAGTCGTTTCCCTCCCTTCCAACTTCCACTCACAGCACAGTGTATATAACATAACGCCTACAAGTTATGCAACCAAAGCGTGCTGTGCCGCTTGACCATATTCACCTTATTCACCACACAATCTATCACCTTACGAACACTATAAATAACCCCCTATCCATGGATCGCATCACCGACCCAACGGTGACTCCCAGATCTCCCATCCTTTCCGTCTAACAAATACCCCAGTCCGTGCTGGTTGTGGGGATGCAGAGGTGATCTCGGTCTTTAGTAGCAACAACCAGCACACTCTAACATTCCTTTCCCTTCCCAACTGACTATAAGGACGTGGCCGGCGCCGTTATTGATCCAAAATGTATGAGCTGCTAAAATTGCACTTTGAGAATAAGTGGAGTGTCCCAGCCCTTATTCATTTGGATCTCAGTGCAATTGGTACCAGCTCAGATCAATCACGGAGGAGCAACCATTGACATGTATAGTCAGATTTGATCGTTGATTTGATCGTTGATCGTATGATTTATCAAAGTAAGTATCAGGGGTGTCGGAGCCCTGTACCAGAGATTACCTTCGATAGTGGACATTCCTTAAGCTCCAACACGTAGAGATGATGGTGAATGCCAAATGAACTGAATAGCGCATTGGTGGGATTTCTTTGGAATCAATTGTAGATTGGGTTACTTTTCCGGGTATCCAACATCCAAATATCCAGTAATTCCGATTTATTGGTTTTACGCACAAAACATATATATTGCTTCATATTAACACATAACATTGATTTATTTTACACTATTTACATTTACTTTAGTTATACAAATCTTGACATTAAAACTTATACGCCAGTCCATCTGGACGTTGCCGTGGCTTCCGAAGCACTAAACGTAACTCGTATCCCGTATAGTATTGCAGCTTCAGCTATTTTTTAACTTCGGCTTACTTCGGAGAGAATGCTCTTGCCTTACGATGGAGATTATGGGGTGGTATGGGCAAGGATAATTTTCACCTAAATTCTTGGATGTCTTACTCCCAAACAGGGAAAAAAATACGGAAAATAGGCGACCCTCATTTTTTCATTTTTTTTTTTGTTCATATATTTATGCGCCCTGCCTTGTGGAAAAAGTTTCATGGAAATCGGAGACCCTTCGGCTCAAACCCGTACGGTAATAAAAAAAAATCCCCTCCTTTGGGAATTTTCACAAAAAAACATTTTCTTTGGAAATTTCTTTGATATTTTCTTTAGCCATTCTTCCGTAAATTCCTGTGAAAATTACTAGGAAATTTATTTAGATTTTTTCTTTGGCGAAATCCAACGGTGATGCCTTTGCAAACATTTTTGTGAATTCATCCTGTGATTCATATGAGAATTCTTGAGACAATTGTCTTTCGTGATATTTTTAGCATTCCCTTAGAAGTCCTTTCCAAAGTCTCTTTGGCAATATCTTCAGAAAATCATTGTAAACTTCTACAATTATATTACTCAGAGAGTTTCTCTGGACATTTTGCCGGCAATTTATCTGAAAATCTAGAAATTCCTTCCGTATTATTTGATTATTCTATTGAGAATTCCTGTAGCAAATTTCATGGAAATTTTCTTCGGTATTTTTTTTTTTAGAAATTCCTTCATTGTTTAATTTTCTTAAAACAATTTCTTCAGCAATTTCCTAAATTGACGAAGCGATTACGAAATTCTAATGGAATTTTTTCCATTTACTTCGGGTATATTCTTTGAAAATTCTTTCGGAAATTTTTTTATCAACGTCTGCAGTGAGCCATTTGAAAAATTCTTCTGCAACTCTTTGAAATCCTTTTTTGGGATTTTCTTGGAGAACTAATTTGGCCATTCTCTTCGGAATTTCTGCTGCAGTTAAAAGAAAAATCAGCAATTTCATTTAAATTTTGTCATCTTCTTTGGTAACTACGGCAGTTTTTTTGAAAACTGATTTAACAATTTATCTGGAAATTCATTCAACATTTTTTTGAAGTCCTTCTGTTATTCCATTGCAAATTCCTTCAGCAATTTCGATCAAGAAGTTATCAACTTCCATAGAAATTGTCTAAAAAATTCCCAAAAGAATGACAGAAGAAACTTTTAGAGAGATTTCCGAGGAACATACCGAAGGAGCTGTAGAAGAAGTTCCTAAAAGAACTGCCTGATGAATTTTTAAACTTATGTCCCAAGGAATTTCAAATGGAGTTGCCAAAAATGATTCCTTAGACATTCTTGAACAAATTAAGCATTACCAAACACCACCGTAGGGTCTGGAACCATTTGGGCAGGAGCACCTGTTTTGGGCACGTGCTGCTATAACTTGGCCAATTTCAAACCGATTGACTTGAATTTTTGAACATTGCTAGATACTGTGCGTATCTGATCGTGTCTCAAAAATCAAGTCAATCGGTCCAAAATTGACTGAGTCATAGACACAAGTGCACAAAATAGGCGCTTCTGCCCAAATGGTCCCAGACCCTATGTAACATAATCCATGACGATAGAACACCGTTATTGGAGTTCACTGTTCCTATGGCAACTCGTACATTGAGCATTTTATAGAAAATCATGGTATTTTTGCACAAATAAAGGGTGTAATATGCAGCACATGATGCGAAACACACGTTTGGATTTGTAACATATGGTTAACTTCCTTTAGCATAGAGTGTATAACAATACATCGTACGGATGCAAAAATAGCGAATTTGACAAAGAAAGCTTGCTGTCGATAACTGTAAAAGTGCTCATAAAACAACACATGCAGAAGTTGACACTGTTCCAGCGGGAATGCAACGCCAAGAAGATGAAACCAATATTGGATCACTCTGCAGTAAACCAATCCCAGCTTTGAATGATTCCCCATTTGTACAAGTTTGACTAGCTACAAGTATCGTGCTGAGTGTTAACAAACGACGGCTGTCTAACCGTGTCACCTTTCAAGAAGTCATCATAACATGGAAACATCTTCACTGGTGTCATACTGGTGTCGCCCTGATTTTGACGGAGATCAACACACAAGCTCATCAGGTGTCACCGACTCCGACGGAGGGGAGCTCACCTATTAGACATCATATGCGCTTAGTAAGCAATTACCATCATCGGCTTGCCGCAAAACGCTGGCTGACGTGGGGTGTCACTGTAAATTATGCTTATGCTAATTAATATTTTAATTATCATTCTCCCATTCAGATTCAGCAGAGATGAGCCGGCTCCTTTGGCATCGCCGCCGACCGACGCTGCCGTAAGTCTGTCCGGCAAATGCAATTTTGCGCCGTATGAATTGCACTTTCGCTTTAATTAAATGCGATTATAATGACGCTAATGATGTATATATTTCACAACGCTGATGTGCACCCAGCTGAAAATAGTGGGGCGTTTAATTGAAGATGAAGGCGGATCTTGTAAACGCGCACATAACACTAATGACGGCTTCTACCCTTCCGTGTTGCGGTGATTCATGGCAGGCGTCCAGACTTTAAGTTGCTCCTCCAGCCCAGAGCAATGCATCTTCAATGAAATTTGTTTGATCAGTGTGAAATCCCTCATCCACACGGATTCTATACTCAGGAGCTGGCGTGCCCATAGACGGGACGGTGAGCGACAATGTGGGAAGTCATCATAAATTACCAACCACACGTCGTCCCTCCGGCTCGACTAGCTACCACAAGCCGTTTCTGGTTCCATAATAGCGATCCTCCAGCTGTACCACAACTCAACGCTCCGCTGCGAAGCGATTTAATGTCAGACGGGAACGACAGCGACGAAGCGGCGACATCCCAAAAGATGTTACTTCTCCACACGGATCCAAAACAAGTCGTACATGAGAAAAGGGACCGTGTTCAGAAGCAGTCGGAAGACAGCATGATTCCCGTCACACATAAACGGGTTAATGAAAATGCGTACAAAAATAATAAATTATAGCACGTTTTAACCGAAAATGACAATGACATGCCGTCTAGCATGAATAGAGGAACATTAGTGAACGTGAGTATGAGACCAGTGGAATTATGTGTTTCACGATCGGTTCACAGACGTATTTGCTAGTGCTATTCGACAGTTCACTATCTGAAAGTATTGGCACGATACTTATTAGCTATACGGGGCTCATATGGGCACAGCTGTAAAGGCCTGGTATTCAGCATAACTATGCTGAGGGTTCGATTCCCGGTCTACCCAAGAGCTTTGCGTAAGGGAAAAGGGAAATTTTCTTGACTTCCGTGTGTATAGAGGGGCATCCACACGATACACGTATACATATAACATGGTCATTGCAGGAGGAAGCTCTTAGTTAATAACTGTGAAAGAGCTCATAGAACACTGAGCTGTAGCTGTGAAAAAGTCATAAATGCATTACGTCAAAACCACACTAAAATATTCTCAAGTCAATGAACCACATAACTTTCACAATTTTATGAACCATTTGACCCAATTAGTGGTTCCTCCGAAAAAGTGATCCCATAACTTGAAGAAACAAAGAAAGTGAAAATCCACTCAAAAATTTGTCTCTCAAGTATTTCGTCTGGTCAAGTACACCCTGGGGTCGGAGCACGAGCGCATCGGTTTTGCCCCAAAAATCATAAATCGAGCCAAAGTTCATAAATCTTGGGCGGTGGATTTGCCGTAACACTTGGGCCAAACAAATTTAAATTCATTTCATTGCTATCTTATTGTTATTTCTGTTTTAAAATATGCGTCAAAAATGCGCACACGCGAGTTCGGACCGTAGCTCGGACCGACAGCGACGGGACCCATGGGGATGATGCGGACCTCTCGCGAGACGAAGCGAAATATCTCCCGTCATCGAGCTGTGAAACCGAAAAATAAACACTTTTATTACCGTGAGTAATTCGAATAGTTGGAGTGCTACTCCTGTCTGCTATACCAACAACACGCCGTGCAGCCTTGAACAAGAAATTTCAATCAAAGAATCATCAGATCCACGCAAACAACACCGGCCATTCAAGGCACATGTGTTTGTTTTACAAAACATAAAAATACTTTACAAGCAGATGCTATTTCGCTATAAATTAAAATTAAATTGTTCGTTGAACATGGCGCGCCGAAAATTTTCTATTTCAATGCAAAGAATTCACCTCGGTGAGGCAACCGATGCCAGATCCGAGCCGATGCTGATGAGTCGAGAGGAAGATGAAGAATACGCCAACAACCCCAACATCGACTGTTACCCGTCCAACCAACCGGAAAGGACTCATCTGTTTCGTTGAATACCACAGGGTTTACCGATTTCAATCTGGCTTTTGAATGTGGAGCATCTCCGTAGCAGATCGCGATAAATGCTCAAATCACTGGACCAAACGTGCATTCATATCTGAGTTTTGCTTTCCTCGATCTCAATCATTTTCAACACACTGTCAAAGTTCATCGCTATGATGAAGTGCTGGAGTCTTACTGGAAAACCTCCAAACCTTGGATCGCCACGTATAACATAATAAATTTAATCAGCTAGCAATTTTACGCTCCAAGTGGTTTGTCGAGCGACTCGACCATGCATTCATCTTCGAAGGAACAAAACAGTTCAGTGAAAGAATCAACTGCATAAGAAAATTCCAATCTTTCGCTAGCTGGGAAAATCTTACGGTTTACGGTGGAACACCAAGCAGAAGAAAACAGGAAGAAAGAAGACTGTTGCTACACGTGTGGGATATTTTAACTTTGAAATTTCTTACGATACGGGTTTTTGCCACCCAGCAATGTGGAAAATCAACTAACTCTTTTCGTTCTGTTAATTACTCTTGAAAGATGTGCGGAAGATAAGTTGTAATATAAGTATATGGACGAAGTTGGTGATAAGTCGGTGTAATCATATTCTTGAGCACTTTACCTTTGCGTCCCAGGATCTTTTTCAGCTATGTACAATGCCAAGGTTATTAGACCGAATGGTCATTAGATCGAATTGCAATTCAGCTGTTATGGAACTGGAATCGGAACGGTTTTCAAATGAAATTCCAACGCCACTACTTCAAGAATAATAGTATCGTTTAATGGTTCCGGACGAAGCTTCTAGTTATCGTTATCTATCTAGTTACTGTTATCTATCAGTAAACTTTTTCAAAAACATATTTTAAATAGAATGATGATTTACATTGATGAAAATTCTATTTTTGCCAATGAGCAGTTCGGACTCCACCAAGGACATTCGACTACTCGTCAGCTTTTACGGGTAACGATTTCTTTTACGTTTCAATAAATTTGAAGGTTACCCCAGTAAAATCTATTTGACGTAGTAAAAGCATTCGATAGTGTTTGGCACGAAAATTATGGCTAATAATAGAATATTATTGAACTTAAAAGCAGTTTCTTGAACGAGGATCAGCAAATTAAGGAATATTTAATAATGTCATTTCGTTCCATACATTTATTTATGTACATATGTACGTACTCATGTTTTCATTTGGAACTGTAATTAGAACCATTTTTCTTATAGAATAAAGAGGACAGAGAGTTAAAATATTTTATTTTGATCTAGAAGAAGTATTACTTTCATCAAAATTACATCTGGCGTGCAATTATATAACTAGAGTTTACCATTTCATTTATAATACATTTAAATAATAATTTTTCAGCATGCTAACTTTTTGTTTGTTTTGTGATAATCATTACAACGCCAAAATAACTATATTATAGCTAGTTGGTTGATCTGTCAGTGTCAACATAAAATCAATAGTAATGGCGAACTATTCTGCTGATGGAGGCTCATAGTTGTCTAGAATTATCGGTAAAATTTAATGTGCACAGTGTACAGTTCACGATGATACCCGACTAGCTCATTTTGGGGGGAGATGACAACCCGTAACTGGATGGTTCCTGAGCAAAGATGCCAGATCATTTTTTCCAAATTTGTATGAATACAGATTTTTCTGTATCACCGAATTTGAGCTTACAGTAACAGTAGAAACCGAGAGTCCTAGATTTCGAAAGAAACTAATAAAATTTAGTACTGTAAAATATTACTGGTATTTATTTTTCTAAAACATGTGTGGAAAATGCACATATTTTTATAAATTACTCTAAGTTCAAGCAGCAATTTATAACGTTTTCATTAAATTTATTGAACAAAAACTTCAATTTTCAAACATTTTATGCTTTCTGGAGAAATCTGTATCACATTTTAAAAATCTGTATTTTTTCTGTACTCTGTATCTTATCTGTATAGAAGGTAAAAAATCCGTATAATACAGAAAAATCTGGCACGTGCGGAGTCTTTCGCTACCAAGCAGCAGGCTTGATAATTCTCCTCGAAATCAAAAGAGTTTTGCAACATGCTCTAGAGCGGTGTTTTCTTTTGCCTCGTTGCGAGGGAGCGAACGAACCTCAAACAGAGAGGCAATAAAAACTGAGCGAGGAAGAGGGGAACGAAAAAAGAGCCGATGATTATTTCGGGTTTTTGAGTGCGATTTTCGCCTCGAGAGTCTTTCTTTGTATGGGAGTGGAACTCGCGAGAGCTTTTTGAGTGTGAGTGGACGTGAGAAACACAACAAGCAATAATGAGTGTTGGACGAACTCCTCGCTGCGCGGCAAGCTCGCTCTCGGTGCTGTTGAGGATTTGCGTTGTAATTTCTGAGTTTTATTTTCACTCCTCAGAAAATCGCCAAAATCGCTTCCTCGTTTTCTCGCGAGGGAGTTTCTGTCAAGCCTGCCAAGCAGTCATGAGTCAGTGAGATGACTATAGGTTCAACCCGGCATCGTGGTCATCTAGAAAAAGGTCGTGAGTACTCACTCTGTCCATGCGCATGTGACTTATTTCCACGCCGCAACATAGTTTATATGCGTTGCAAGGCGTACACGGCATTTCTATGCTCGCCGTAAAGTGAATTTCTAGCACAAAACCCCATTGCGTTTGCATGGCAAACGAGAGATTGCATTAAAATCACCACCACCAGGGATGCCAGATGATTTTTTGAAAAATCTGTATAACAATTCTCAAAAATCTGTATTTCATACAAAATTTCGGTGGAAAATTTGTATCTCATACAAAAATAAAATGGCCCCTCTAGCTCAAAAATCTGTATTTCTTTTAAAACGAAATCTGTACGGATGCTCAAAAACCTGTATAATACAGATAAATCTGTATATATGGCATCCCTGCACACCACAGCCAAGCACACACGATACCCGAGCAAAGGCGAATAACAAAATGATAACAAGTTCTCTGGTTATCATTCACTTGATAATTGAGTTTGTCATCATTTAGGTAGAATTAAGGACAGACTTGTTAGAATCCCAAAATGGCCGCCACAATGGCCGACTTTGGGACCTACTCACGATTTCGAGGGCACAAATCTCTTCATAAACAAAACCAGCGTACCTGATCTTTTTATGTTAAGCTTATTACAAGTGAGCAAGAACAGAATAATGATATTCATTGTTGTTTGAAGCTTGCTTCTTGAGATTTGTGCGTCTAAATTTTTGATGCACTTTTGAAGTGGGATTTAAAGACGTTTGTCCTTAAGAGCCAACATAACAATTACCATTTTTGATCAAATCTGCTTCTTGAATAGCAACATGATAAGAAGTTAAGTTATCATTGAGTTCAAGTTGACAACTGATTGTGTTATTCAATATTTTGTTCAATATTGCATTTAGTTATCAACATGAAAAAATACTGCTGATTGGTTACTAGTTTTGTTATCAATTAGTTATCATTCAGAGCTATTTTATCGATGAGAATAACAAAAATCTACTTTAGCAACATCGTCAGCAACTGAAAAAAGTTTCTTATAATTCACTACCCATGTTTCAACTATTGCGCCCAGCGAGTCTTAAACCCTGATCGAGTGCTTGTCGATCGCAGCCGATAGCCCCTATACCAACGGGATTCAGTTAGAGTGAGAGTAATTGAAAGCTACGCTTTCGTACTACAGTCGCATTGATGGTGGAATGCACTATTTTTAGATTCGAGGTTCATCAGGCTCTCAGTTTTGGGAATGCTTTGAAATATACATTTGGAAACTGATAACACATTTTGTTATCATTAGGTATTTTATGTTATCGTGATAGATCAAAATTATCGATAACTAAATTTGTTATCATCTGGTTAACATCAATTGGAAAAGATGATAACAAAAATAACAAAATGATAACACAGTTTATTATCAAAGTGAAATCACTTTGTTATCCGCCTTTGCTCGGATAGGTAGTCAGTGAGGGACCAGATAGTATGGGAAAGCCAGAAAGAGCGAAGAGAAGAATGAACCTTATTGTATGGAAGTTTGGTTAGAATAAATAAGTTGATGGAAGATTCTTGTTTATGGCATAATTGGGTGGAAAGGTTTCAAAAAACACTATAGGAAATAATAATTGGAACCAGTGCTTTATTTGAGGTCCCGATGTAGTGAAATTGGTCGGAGGTTTTTCATGTCACACGTGTTTCGTTTGTAGTTTTTCCAGTTCTTTGTTTTACTGGGCACTATGGGGGATTCCCATACAAGCAGACGGACAAAAATATTTTCGTCATATTTTCGAGGATTTATTAGTATTCTGTAGTTGGTTCGACTAAAATATATTGTTTATGAACATTTTTAAACATCACGACCAAGTTTTGAAAAGGGCGTATTTTCGATATGGTCAAATAACAGATAACACTAGTTTACAGCATTTTTGAACTCGGTAAGCTGATGATCATTTTTAGTGTAGAATCATGCCCTGAGTTCGAAAACGCGAAGGAAAAAAATTACAGTAGAGCGGAAAATTTCTCGACTTTCCATACAAGGCTGATGATTTGAAATCGATTTTTGCTCTATTTTTAAGCAACGTCGCTCACTTCTCACATCTCATTCTCCGTAATCAATGCTCCGCTTGAGCTGAATTTTTTACTGTAACTCGCCCCCATATAGTATGTCAAATAAACGTCGAGAAAGAATTTTTAGATTGTTTTTTTCTTATTGAAAAAAATACATGTCTTCATATATTTTTGGAAATTAGGCTGAAATTTAAGGAGATCGTCCCTAAAACTCGCCAATATCTTGAATTTCATCAATCTGACGCAAAACCTGCGTTTAGATGATCGAATGCTATTGTATTAAGCTTTCAATTTATGGAAAAAGATTTGACATTTGTTGAACAAAACGCAAGATATTTGAATTTTAGTAAATTCCATATTTGTAAAAATTGTAAAACTCGATATTGAGCTTAAACTCAAAAACTGCTCTACTTTAAATTTTTTGAAGCACGATTTCGAAATCAGTACTAAATTGTGCTTCAAAAATTTTGGTCGTTGACAGAAGTTCACGACTTTCGTTTTATTTTGTAAACTAGTGTAATATATAAAAAGTTTGAATTTGTTTTTTTTTTAATTTTTATTTTGTTATTTTTTGTGCTTAGAATGATCACCTGTATTGTGTAGTTACTTTCAAAAATGAATTCCAAGGGAATTTGCTTAGAATGTTTGAGAATCGTCGTTTAATCTCAAGGGGTGCGCCCGGGCGGTCTCGTGCGTAAAAAAAGCTGAATCTCCCAAGACCGCAATTTACCGCAGCATTTCGCATACAAAATCATTAGGGTAGACCTAAAGCTTGATCATAAACTGATTTTGAGCCTGGGAATGTTTGGGAAAAAAAAGATGCCGATTATCAAATTTTGAATCTCAAGCCTTTAACAACTTCTTCTTCTTCTTGTACCTTTTTTTCATACAATGGTTCAATTATTTCTCAAAACCACGTGTTTGTTGGAAAGCTTGCTTCATTATCTTACCAATGATGTATTGAAACCAATAGATAATGATGATAATAATTAGAAAATATCGATTTGAAATTATGTGTTGTTTTTTTGCGAAAATTACATTTTTTAGCATTACTCAACTTTGATACTCAATATCTTTGTAACTACATCAGCTAGAAACTTGAAATTCTAGATTTCTCTTAGTTTATATGTTTATTATCGATAGAAAATTTCAGAACAAGCATTAGTGGAAGTCACTTTTGTGATTTTTATCCGCCTGATATCCTATAGTGCTGAGGAGGTTGGCTCCGAAACCAACCGAGCAACTCTTCATTCGGACACATTTTTAAACCCCATCATTCCTTTTACGTCATCGACCGAGGGTTGTAATCACGTTTCTGGCGGTCATATTATTAAGTCGTCATTAGTAGCAGAAGTTTGCGTTTAGCTTTGGTCAACCACCTTACTTCCCGTCCAAATTTAGATAACTGAGCCTTAATCTCCTGAAAGGTCTCAACGGTCGGGCAACCCTACACCCGGTTGATGGTCTCCCTCGGGAGTGGCGCTTAAGACATTTTACTTTATAAAAGGGAAGTAAGCGAGGCTGACGGTAACAACATTTTAAAAATCTGTATTTTTCTGTACTCTGTATCTTGTCTGTATAGAAGTTGAAAAATCTGTATAATACAGGAACATCTATATATCTGGCATCTCTGCTTCTGAGGAAAAAAATAAAAAAATCTACAGATTCTTGAAGAAATTTTTACGGGAGTTCAATTAGAAATATCTCAAGAATTAAGAAATTCACAATTTCTTTTTACTAAAAATGCCATTTAAGAAGATCTTCCTCTAGAAGTTCATGCAAGTATACTTCCTGAAATTCTACAAAGATTCTACTGAATATTTGTACAGAAATTCCGTCAGATTTTCTTTCGGAAATTCCTTCAAAAATCTATCTACAGAAAATTCTTTAGAATTTGAGGGATTTCTTCAATTTTTTCTAATATTCGAAAAAAGATTTCTTCGGAAGTTCTTCGAATGCTTTCAGAGATTCCTGCTGGAATTATTTCAGATATTACTCCAAATTTTTGTCAAGAAATTTTCCAGAAATCACATAAAAATATTCGGAAGTATTCTTGAAAGAATCTCTGGAGGATTGTCTGAAGAAATACCTGAAGGAATCACTGAAAAACCTTCTCATGATACCTTTAGAAATTCCTAGAAGAAATTCTTGGGGATTCCTGGGCAAAACTCGTGAAATTAAAACTATTTCTGAAATTATTTCTGGAGCATTTCCTGGATGAATGTCTGAGAGAATACATTAAAAATTCTTTCAGATACCTTATGAAGTCCTAGAAAAAAGAAAACGGAAAAATAATATTTCAGATAATAATGGTACTGTAGGAGTTCTTGAAGGAATTTTTCAACATATTTCTGATGAATCCCTGGAGTAACTTCTGAAGGAACCCATAGAAGAACTTCTGGAGATATTTTTGGAGGAATTTATAGAAAAATATCTTACACAATGTTCAAAAGGGCACAAGATTTCTGAAAAAAAAAAATCCTGCACGAAAAAAATCTGGAGGACTCATTAGAGAACTACAAGAAAATGAACTTTTTGAAGAAAGCATTGCAAGCATACTGGGGAGAACTGGATAACCCTTTGCAGGTATGAATGGAAGAGTTTCTTGAAAAATCCTTTGAAAAATAATAAGAAATAGGATAATTTTCGCAGGAATTCATTTTTCAGAATCATGAAAGAAGTGCTTGAAATACACCAAAAAAATTCTGTAACAAAACTCTAAAAAAAGGTCTTCATACATTCTAAGTAATCTCTAGTGGACTACCTGAAGGAAACGTAGAGGAATTTCTGAACGAGTCTACTGACGAATTTCTAGAAGAATTTCTGCAGAAATGCTAAAGAAAACTTCTGGAACAATTCCTTCAGAAATATTAAAAAAAATACATGCATGAGCTTGTGCCGCAATCTTTGAAGGAATTTCCTAAAACTACCTAATGGAATCCCAGGAGGATTTATCGTAGGAGTTTCTTAAGAAACTCCTCGTGAAAACTTTCACTATCAATGTTTTGAGAAATTTCCTCAAAAATCCAGAGGAAGACCCAAGGAAAATTTATGGAGAAAATTCTTCAAGAATCCCTCGAGTAATCTCAGAAAATTTCCAAAGAAATACATGGACAGGACTGCAAACTAAAGGGACACTTGAGGAGGAAGCTTTGAAGGAATTCTTGCTGCAACTATTCTTAAAAATCCTGCAAGAAACTTCTTTTTATAAACATTTTTAAAAAATATTGATGAATCTAGAAAGAATCCCTATAGGAATTGACAGATACGCGTATTTCGACTATAACTTGTGTCAGTTATCCACTGAGTCAGTTAGGCCAGAACAAATCTCATTTTCTTCTTTTGTCACTTTGCTCGTTGACTCGTCAAGGGGGGGAGGGGATGATAAATAATAAATGTATTTGATGAAGAATTACCCAAACAATTCGGCAAAATCGTAAATTTTTAAATTTCTTAAATAATTTATTTGTGTCCCCCTTTCAAAATGTCGAAATCCGACAAAAAATTTCCGAGGGGGGGGGGGGGTGACATAAGAGAAAATCAAAATTTGTGTCAGCCTTAGTAAATAACTGACACTGAGGAAGATTACAAGTTGTAGTCGAAATACGCGTATCTGTCAAAGGATAGGCAACACAGGGCGGAATTAAAAGGTACAAAACTGATTACACTCATTCGAAGAGGGAATTCTGATAAGAGGGTTCGAAAAGTCGTTACGAGATATGGCAGTACTGTTTATTCGACAAAGACTAACCGGTACGAATTGTAGGCTATTGATTATCAAGTAAGTGCCTGCTTGTATTGAACTATTATTGACAGACAACTGCGTTTATTTCAATCACCTTACATACTATATCCACACACAAACAGACGTAACACCTTGAACGATTTTCATGGAAATCCATCGCCCAGTTCACACTAACATCACCTGGTGGAAAAGTTGCACGAATTACTGTGGTGTGCAAAATCGTCAACAGAAGGCGCTAGTGTGAAACGTCAAACGCATAGAAAAACGATGCGCGCGCCTCTGGTTGTGAAAGCCACAACTATGAAAATTTAAAATGATCGTTAAAAGCGTAATCGATGGAAATTTCGCAAGTGTTACGTCTGTTTGTCTGTGCTATATCTTTACAGAACCAGTACCCGTTCCAGGTGCCACATTTGCCACGGTCAACCAGGCAACCGCGCCACAAAAATATCACAAAAGAAACCCCCACTAACGACCTTGCAAAAATCTTCATTTTCCTTCCCCACGTTTGGCAAAGGACTAAAACAAAAAAAGAAGTCATCTTCTTTCTCACACCGTATCGATCGGATCCATCTCGAACCGTTTATCCCGCGGGAAGATGCGTTCGAAGACGGATGCGCGGGACAACAAATTATTTTCCAACACTAAACGGGACAACGCGCTTCAACGATAGAGGATCTCCGCCGCGTCGTCGCGTCGCGCCGCAAGTCCGAAGCAGACCGGCAAAACCATAACAACAGCATCCAGCCAGCGTTAATCCTTCAACAAATTCCGACTCACCGCGGACGGACGGACGGCTGAACTTTTTAAGCCCCCATATCCATGGGAATCGTTCCTCCACACTTCTACACAGTTTTGGAACTGCGGACTCTGTTGAACAGTTGACAACGACTTTTCTTGTTCACGCAGTAATCTCGATTTGTGATTTACTACGTCCCAATCGGTCCATCTTGCTAGTAGTGAGTTTGGAAGATCTGCTTATTGGTCGGGGGTGGAAGGGCTGGCTGTTGAGGCCGGCACCCATCGAAGATTGGTCAAAAGGAGCCGCCGCCATTACAGAGCGTTATTGGCCGGCAGTTGCGCAGGGCAAAAAGAGGCAATCGAAGCATGGTGATGAAAAAAGTTAGTTGTGGGGGGATGGGTGTAAAATGTGCTGATGTGTAATTTGAATGATTGTTTTTTTTTGCGATAGATTCATAGATGCTTAGTTAAAAAATGATTTTCATCGTTGGTGTATTAAGTTTGAATTTTCTAAATATGCTCATTAAAGAATTAGAGCTCGGTGAGATCCATTGCATGCAATTGTTTTCATTCAAATCAAGGAGACACTTAAGTTAACCTTTAGCAAAAGCATTTCACCTCACTCTCCTTTTTTTCACGCTGAAGCTCGCCTTAGTGGAACCGATTCCTTCGAGAGATTTCCCTTGCAAAATGATTGCTCGAGATGCAAAGGAAAGCGAGAAGGAAGAAAAAAGCAACGACATTATATTGGTAGTAATCGAACGATGGAATCCCGACCGAAGTGGATTCCTCCGCTCCGGTTCGAAAGAGGAGCAGCCCAGCAGTAGTAGAAACCCGTCGGAGATTTATATTGCCAATAAGGTGGCAGCCAATCGACAGGGAAATAAGTTGCGAGCGAGCGAAAAGGGCAGTTCCGAAAAAAGGAACATGGCAATTTTAAATGGCCCTGAAGGGCAGTTGAGAACGGACAGGTAGACAGACGGAGGCACTGACTCCGTCCGAAGCTTCTGGGAAGAGAGATGGAGCCCAGTGTTGCGACCATCAATAAAACGGAACATCGCGGCGGTGATTGCTTTGTCGATCTGTGGGATTGGAGATATGGACCGGCCATGGGAACATTCTTGACCAATCGTAACCGACAATGTTTCATGGTGATAACTATTGATTAGCTACCGGATTGGAATCTTGTTGTTTTTCTCAATCAAAATGCAATCCGTTTCACTGAACAGCTGATTTGTACGTTACAAGCTGATATGGCGGATACGGCAAACGCGCAGCTGTTGAACAAGACTATCCATGAGTTCGATTCCCGATACGGTCCAGGATCATTTTTAATGTTTTTTAGAGCTATCCACCAACTATTCACACGTTATACTTGTGTAAGATTGGTTAATTCCTGAGTATAACTCTCACGTAATAACTACAGATATTCCTATAGAATACTTAGCTGAGAAGCAGGTTCTCTCCCAGTTGAGACATCAAGCTAGAAATAAAATCTGCGAACCTGCGATGAAATATCATCTGGAATGATCAAAAGTGACAGGCGCCAGCTTTGTTCCTGTCAAAATTTTCATGCATGAAATTTTTCCTAAAGCCTAGACACGAGGTAGACAGGATTTCAGCTTCGAAGCATATGGATGCCGAAAAAAGAATCATCTTCCCTTCAAAGGCAAAAATGCAGACTTATGTTTGCCGTCTCACCGAAAGTGATACATTAATTTGCCGCTTAACGAGTTCATTGCCGCAAATGAAACAATTTTAAATGGAAATAAAAATCTGCGTCTGACTCGTACTGGTAAAGAAAAAAAAAAAGACTGGAGATTTGCTGATCCTACAAATTTGGAAGATGCTGATTCATTGTTGTGAGTTGGTTGAACTGATGCGAGAAAAAAAAATCAACCAAAAAAAATGATTCAGAGGATTTCTTTCAAATGCAAGACCGTGCACCTGGGGTCAAATAGTTCAACAAAATGATATTTGAACACATTTTGACTTTAGTGCAATAACAAATATATCCAAGCTAATAGAACCTATTCAATGGTAACGTGCATATTCTGGTAATTAGTGATGGTAGTTTTATCTAATTCTTCCCAAACTATTACTAAAATGGTAGATATTGGACACAAACAAGATGATCCACAGCAACGTTCACCTAACCCCATGGGACGGTCGACGTGTGAGTCGCGCCAAAACACATGCTCCTCATGATTTGTGTCGTAAATCATAGCGCACTTAATGCTGTCATATATCTCTCCTCTGGCCAAACCAACCGCCACAAACTAGATAGGCACCAAGCAAAGATTCGACGACATTCATCATCTTAATTTAAATTTAAATGACGCTATTTAATCCAGTGTTTGAGGTTGTGTCGGAAAACGGAAGCCGCGGCGGTGCGGTGGCAGTGTTGACATCTTGTGAGCCTCAAACGATGTAATGTGTTGCCATCTGCCGTATTGGAAAAGTTATTGTATGTGTGACAAATATTGTTTAATGATTGTTATTATTTATACGGTTACATTTACAACATTTGCAAAGCAGGTCAAAATAGTTCCATTAAACTAACAGTGCACTTTTTGAACACGTGACTATCCGAAGAATTTTGATTTTATTACGAATATTAATGCGATTAATGCTAATGGGTCATTAAAATATCTAAGACGCTGTCTATAAACTAAGTAGACTCAATTTTGGTTATGTCAACGCTTTCATCATCACCGACGAGAATAATTTGGGTGGGCTACGCACCCAGAAAAAGCAGTGGATCACAGATATGGAGGAGCGAGCGAGGGAATACCAAAGCCGCGATAGAGCGAGCGGAAACACGAGGAGCCAAAGCCGTAGCCCGTCAGCGCTATTCAGCTTTCGAGAAGGAAATGATGCGCTCATAGAGGTGGGACAAAGTGGCGTGGGCGGACTCCATAGTCGACGAAGGTGAGAAAGCCCCAAGTACCGGCGACATTCGTCTCCTCTACGATGTCTCACGTCGTCTTTTTCCTTTATTGTTGAGGAAATTAAACCAATGTATCTAATAAGTTTAACTTTTGTGGCACGTCGCCTTAGTGGGACTGCCAATGACAAATCTGGACAACCTTTCTGGACAAGTGTCGGCCATGCTGCAAACACCCGCAAATACTCGTGTCAACACCGAAGTTCCATCATTTGTAGGAGATAGAAACAGCCAGCCGTAGCATGCAATCGAACATGGCCCGGGGGTCGATCCCGTATATTCCGGGCCATTTGGCCGAACGCCATTTGGCCGAATGCAGTTTGGCCGAATGCCATTTGGCCGAAAGGGTCATTTGGCCGAATGCCGTTTGGCCGAAAAAGGATGATGATCTTAAGTAATCTTGCCATTCTTTCCTATATCAGTATAACTCGAAAGAACAGCCTTTGATTCAATGAAGGAAAAATCTCTGACATAAATATTCTCAGTTTCTACGCCAACTAATCCCTTGATGGTAAAACTTGAAAGAATAGCCGGTTATATACCATTTCACCGAAAACCACATCGCGGAATTTTTTTTCGCGGTGTAACATTTCGCGGAATGCACCATTTCGCCGAATACCATTTTGCGGAACGACTTTTCGCGGAATGTACTGTTTCGCGGAATACCATTTCGCGGAATGTAATACTTTGCAAATAATAATGGAATAACACATCATTTTCTCTGCTAAACTTTACTAGCTCCATCACCGATTCATGCGCAATCATAATCACCTCAGCTCTAGGATTGTACTAATTGATCACAGACAAATGGACGTCTCACTCCACTCATTTCTCATCGTTACCATTTTACTGTTAGTTCAAATATTTGGTAGTTCGCAAATCGCTCGGTCACGGCGCTCGCATCGTTTTTGCTCCTGTTTGACGTTTGCTCACTACTGCCACCGATTATGGCGATTATGTTTTCGTGACGATAATTTTTATCGCAATTTGTTCCAAGTGATACGTCTGTTAAATCTGTTACATTTTTGGACAAAAATTTACCTTCTTTGATTTGTAGGCTGTTCTTGAGAGTTCTGAACGTCAGGCCAAAAGCCATTCGGCCGAATGTTTTTAGATCGAATGGAAATGCGGCCAAATAGACATTAGGCGCAATGACCAACAAGCCATCGTTGTCACATAAGTTGTACTTTCAAGCGCTTATATTGCTACTAGCTCTTTCATAGTTTTTGATTTCCTTAAAACAAGTCTGTTCTTTCCAGTAACGTTGTTGTTTGGCGACTGAATTGTTAAATTTTTCATCATTTACCTTCTTCTCTTCAAAGGCTGTTGTTCATGTGGTGTGTAATTTTGAATGATCAAATTGATATCTCTATAGGAGATTTGACCTTCTTTTGATAATAGGCTGTTCTTTCAAGTTTACTGTTAAAAATGTTGGCTAGAGACCAAGCTGAGATTTTTCATTCTGTCAAAAATGGGTCGATCTTCAGAGTAACACCACAGACAACAGACGTATCACTTGGAATAAAATGCGATAAAAATCATCGTCACGAAAACATAATCGCCCAATGCTAATTACGCTGTGGTTCGCAAACCCACTAAGTAGATGGCGGTAGTGAGCAAACGTCAAATAGGAGTAAACACGATGCAAGCGCCATGAGCAAGCGATTTGCGAACTACAGAATATTTGAATAATCCGTTAAAAATGGAAACGATGGGAAGTGAGTAGAGTGAGATGCCTGTTTGTCTGTGGTAACACTGCTGGTGAGTTTTTTAGTGGCCAGGCTGCTGACGTTAGAGATTTATCCTTCTTTAACACAAGGGCTGTTCATTCAAGTTGCACTGGAGTTATCTATTGGCGGTCTTATTGCTAACTCTGTGGGAGATATGTTCTGTAGATCTTTCGAAGCCTATTATCTTATTGATCTAACATCTATTCAGCCCAATGATTGTTCGGCCCAACGTCCATTCAGTGTAATCTCCTTCGGTCTAATGACCCAGAATCATAATTCAGGAACTGAATCTGCTTATCAACTTCAACACTTTCACCTTGATCGATTGTAAGCGTTGTAAATATGCCAAAATGATGCTATTTATAAACAGTGTGACCGCGCAATCTTTAAGCCAAGTAACACTACTTAGTGATAACTTTACCAGATTTCTCATTTATTTATTGTTTGTATGTTCTAACTAACTCAAACTGTTGTAATAGATATTAGAAAAAATCTTATTTTTGTATTATATATGGTTTTTCCATCTTTCAAACAAACGCTGTTTTAACAAATATGCTGTTATGTTCAATACGAAACTTTTCCTTCATCTGGTCAAAACTGTTCTTTCAAAAATTGTATACATTATACTTGTTTTGGCATACCTGCTGAATTAATATTATCAGAAAATTTCCCTTCTTTCATACATAGGCTGTTCTTTCAAAGTATACTGCTACAAAAATGAATTTTTGATATGAAGTATTCAATTTTTTATGTGCTGATTTGAATTTTGAATCTCATCATGATGTTGTCTCTCGATAAATTAAATTGTTTGCTCTTATTAACGATTTTCCGCGAAACGGTACATTCCGTCAAATGGTTTTCGGCGAAACGGTGCATTCCGCGAAATGGTTCATTCCGCCAAATGTCGTTCCGCGAAATGTTACACCGCGAAAAGGAATTCCGCGAAATGGTTTTCGGCGAAATGTTATACAATCGAACACACTCAGCGAGGTGACGAAACTGAGGCCTTGAAGGTATCTCGTTTAGGGTTAAAAGAAGGAAATATTTCTGATGATCATATTGGCAGCTAGAATGTTATTCAGAGTTTGCCCACGCCTCCAAATTCTTTTGATAGTAATTCGGCCAAACGACCCTTTCGGCCAAATGGCGTTCGGACAAAAGGCGTTCGGTCAAACGGCATTCGGCCAAATGGCCGGACACCGATCGCGTATAAGCCGAGATGAAACTGTAAAAGGTTATAATTAGGCTTGCTACTGACCAAAGCTAAGTTTTGAATACGAACGCGACATGCAAGGCTGTCATGGTAAAATCAGAGCTGATTATTCGAGGTTTCAAATTTCAGCACCCTCTTGCACCTAGTTAAGAACTATTTCGGGAACTCTCCATTAGGGCAGTTCAGACTTTAAACATGTCCAAAATTCAAAGCTCCCATATGTTCATTACAATCCTTGGTGCAAAACTAGAGTCCCGTAAAATTTTCAGCCATTTCGGTGGTGATTTAATGGTGGCCCAAAAGCAAAATAGGTTTATATGGGAATTACTATGGAGAATTTTTGAAAAAGGTTCTCCTCGTTGTAGAGCATTACCACATGGATGAAGTCATAGGGTCAAAGCCGAATTGAATTCTGCAGACCTCAATGATGAATGTTGCCGAAGACCGGAACTCATTTCGACAATCGGGTAAAAAGTTATTAAACAAATTCTCACTCGCATGCGCATCTTCATACACGATTCCCTTCAATGTGTGCAAGAAGGTATCACGCATACTATGATTGCGTGTCAAGCGTGTCGATCGAGCTGTGATCTTCTGTTCATGCATGCATGGATGAATATCGGTTAATAACTTCTGTCTCGTTTGTCAAAACGAGTTGCGGTCTTCGGCAACATTCATCATTGAGGTCTGCAGAATTCAATTCGGCCTTGACCCTATGACTTCATCCATGTGGTAATGCTCTACAACGAGGAGAACCTTTTTCGAAAATTCTCCATAGTAATTCCCATATAAACCTATTTTGCTTCTGGGCCACCATTAAATCACCACCGAAATGGCTGAAAATTTGACAGGACTCTAGTTTTGCACCAAGGATTGTAATGAACATATGGGAGAATTGAATTTTTGACATGTTTAAAGTCTGAACTGCCCTACTCTCCATGTAACCATTAACACTATATTTCACCTTTTTGGCTTTATAGGGATGTTATGAATGGGTGACAAAACGTCGAATGCCAAAACGTCAAATGCCAAATCGTCGAAAGGACAAAACGTCGAAGGGACAAAACGTCGAAAGGACAAAACGTCGAAAAGTGTGTATGTGTTCACAGTTCAGCGTGGATTTTTTTTTTGAAATTTTGTGTGAATTTAAATCGATCCTGTTGGTAGCCTGAGAGGGGTGGTGATACGGTAGATCCACCAAGGGGCTGTTCATAAACCACATAGACCAAAATTTGGCAGTCTCAGAATCCCCCTCCCCCCTCGTAGACTTTTGTCCATACAAAAATTTTGAAATTTGTATGGAGCAAAGTCTACGCTCCAGACCCCCCCCCCTCCCCCCAAAAAGTCTACGTGGTTTATGAACGGTCCCCAAGATGGCAGGTTGACGAACTGATTAACGGGGACACACGAACATTGTCTCGTTATCTGGGGTCACTGCCCGAACGCTGAAGGTCAGTGACTCATTTTGCACTCTATAATGCTTCAGTTGAAACCACTAGCTGAGTATAGATTATTGCAAGGATACTTAGCATTCTTGTACTAGTACCATATTCTGTGAATACCGGATGAATTGCGGAGAAGGGCAGCTAGTCAAAACCCCGCTATTTCAAGTAGAACTCCGGTTCTGAATGAGGAAGACATTCCCTCCCACCCCTTACGTTGGGATGGAAAGTACCGGCAAGTCGTGCCGTAAACCAAACCAGACGCCCCTGAAGGAACAATGCACCCGATGATCGCCATCGCCACCCTAAAGGTGCCAGAGATCCGGCAGACGATAGCTAGAGGCTAACATCGAAGCCACCCTGAAGGAAGCTGTGACGTAATGCTAAAAATTTGTGGAAGGAAATTTGTGTCAGTGTGCCGCTCGCAGTGTTGCATTTGAACGCGATCAATTTGCGTTGAAGTTTAAAAACGGCACGCTGCGATCAAACAAAATTGGACATTGTTCAGTTCAAAATTTGATCAAGAACTGCACCCGCAAAAACATGGCACCCTGGTACCTAGTAAACTTAAATCAGTGATCCTCAGCCTAACTGTCTTTGCGGGCCAAAATTGAATTTTGAATAGAGAATGCGGGCCGCAAGTCGTTAAAGAGTTTATTTTCAACTATTTTCAAGATTCAACACAAAAACCATTTGTCGATTTTTTGAAAATATTGTACAAGGAACAAGATCTAAGCAACATTTCTGAGTTTTTTTCTGCAGCTTAGGAATTTTCTGAAAAGTATATCGAATCCTTTATTAAAAACAATTTTGGAACTGTGAGGTTTTTTGAAACTTCGTGAATTTTGAGAAATTTCAGAATTATTTGTAGGAATTTCAGGGTTCTCGGAAGAAATTCACATAAACTGCCTGGAGATACTATTGTGGAAATCCTTGATGATTTTTTAAGTTTATCTTGTGTAATTTCTTAGAGAGCCAATGAAGAAAAACCTGCAAACATGATTTTCTGAACAATGTGTGTAAGTATTTGTAGCCTATATAGAATATATATATTTTAAGAAGAATTTCCAAAAGTATTGCTAGGCGAATGGAGAGAATCTTACCCAATCTTGCCCAGGCAAAAATTGTAAAATGGTTTTGAATAGTCTCTTGGTGAAAGTGTTGAAATTTTAAGTTATAACTATTACAAGAAATTTTTTAACCGATAAAAAACAAAATGGTCATTATTTTAATTTTATTTTCTTGAAATTAAACATATTACTACTGACAAGTTCTGCCACAACTCCAAAATCCATGGAAGAGAATCTGTAAAATTTATCCTAAACTCATTATTCAAGCGAAACATACAGTTTCGAATGTTTTTGGAACAAAATTCGAAAAATTAGTATTTTACTGTATGTAAAACTTTCAAAAATCTTATTTCTTTTGAAAAACTCTCCATGATCAGTAGTTAATATTCACTCTCATGAAAGTTTTAAAATATATTGAAATTTCAGATTTTCATTATGGAATCTATGAGTGGGCCACTTCCTAATACATTTCAAAATCAGCTTGCGGGCCGCACAAAACCTGGTCGAGGGCCGCATGCGGCCCGCGGGCCGCAATTTGGTGACCACTGACTTAAATGGTCATGAAGTCACCCTCTATTGAGAGGGGGAACCAGTTCGGTCACCGTGGATTACCGGAAAATCCGGATTTCGGTGCAGAATCTTAATGCCCGATGCCAAAATGTCCCATTTCATTGTGGCGCATATATTCGCGCAACAACGCATGTATGCAGATTAGGGCAGTTCAGACTTCAAACATGTTAAAAATGCAAAGCTCCCATATGTCCATTACAATCCTTGGTGCAAAACTAGAGTCCTGTCAAATTTTCAGCCATTATGAAAAAAATGAGATTTGTATCCGTCTTACTACAGAAATTCCTTAATATTTTTCGAGGAATTTATCAAAAAAAAAATCTACGATTAGCAGTACACCCTAAAACCGATGCATAATTTCCAGACTACACCAAAAATGTGTAACCCTTGCACATTCACAAAATCAGCTCCTGCGTCCACAAAATCGTGAAATTCGCAAAAAAAAAATTGTACGGCGATCTAGCTAGGTTTACTCGTGACCTTGGTAAACAAAAAAAAATCGAAATTTCGCATCTAGAAGAGTGTACAAGCTGTTTTTTTAGAATGTGTAACTGCTACACAGTTTTGTGTGGTCTGGAATTATGCATTTATGAGTAGGTCTTACACATTTTAGTGCTGAGCGGTTTTACTGTGTAGGTTTTTCAGTGGTTCTCTATAGAATTCTTCCAGGATTTTTTTTTGTGGTTTTTGCAGGATTTTCTTCAGAAACTACTTAGAATCTATAGGGATTTTTGTGTACTAATCCCCAGAATTGAATAAGAAATTCGCTATGAACTCTATCTCTAAGAGTTCCTCCAAGGATTCCTCCAGAAAATGCTCCACAGAATCCACAGAATTTTTTTAAGAAGTTAAGTTTAAGAACCTTTGTCTACAATGTCAGCAGGGATTTAAGACAGTTGAACGAGATTTCTTTTTATCTTTCGAAGTACTCCACGAATTCCTCCAGGAGTTTCTTATGATTTTTTTTTAAGAATTAGGGAGGTATTTTAAGGAGTTTCTTCAGGTATTCTCCCAGGCATTCAATACTTTAGAAATTGCTTCTGGAATTTTTATTTAGGAATCTCTCCATTATGGAAAGATGTCTTCTAGGAGTTTTCAAAGGTATTCATCAGGAGTTTTTGAGGGATACCTTCAGGCAATCCCCCAAGTATTTCTTAACAAATTCGTTTTAAGAATTCTTCTAGTAATTTTCAATGCAATTCCTGGAAGAACTTTAGGAGAAACAATTCCTGCAGAAATCTTTGAAGAAATCCCAGGAAATATTACAGACGGAATCGCAGGGGTCAATTTAAAGAATATCTTTGAAGGAATTTTCCAGGAATTTTTTGAAGGAACCTTTATAATAAATTTGCGAAATTGGCTTATGGTTGCGGCATTTAAGAAATCTCGCAAAATTTAACAAAATACCTTAAAAATTTATATAAATTTCAAATATCAAAGGATGAATTGGTCGATAACTTTTGATAGTGGTTAGTCACTAACATTCCGTATCGGATTCATATTGTCCGAATGATAAAAGTTTCACCAATTTGCTTACTTTTTCGATGAATTTATGATAACGTTCACACAATCTAAGTATATCATGTCTTTGGCAACAAGTTGGAACCACGTAATTGCCGTGTTAATCATATTGGTAGCCCCTGAAGGAAATTTTGTCGCGGAATTCCATTGTCCCTAGCTGGGACTGTGGACTTTGCGACTCATTTTCGCATAGAAACCGCTCACGCTTGCTCTTTCACTGAAGAGCATGCCATCCCTGATCCTTATTATTAATGCAAAAATCTCTACAGACATTCCTGCAGTATTTTGTGAACAAATCCATGAAGAAACTAATGGACACATGCATCCGAAAATGTTCAATGGAATTTCTAGAGAGCACCCTGTACAAATCTCTGGTAGACTTCTTGAAGAAATACCTGTTTGGAATCTGTGGAAGATTTTTTTTTGAACTAACAACTGAAAGCATCAATGAAAGAATCTTTGAAAAAAAATCTTAAAAGGGATTCCTTTAGGGGACACTGAAAGAATCCCTGGAGACAATTCTTACTCTAGATAGCTTTAGAAGTCTTTAGAGGAGTTTCAGAAGTAACCAATGGAAATCTATACATAAGAGAATTCTTGAAGAAGTTTAGCTGAGAAATTCTTGACTGAATATCTGGAAAAAGCTCTGGACAAGTTTATTAAGAAATACCTCAAAGTATTTCTGAAGAAACCGTTGGAGGAGTTTCTGAAAGAAATATAGATTTTACAACTGAATTTATGAAGTGATTTCTGAACAAATCCATTGGATGATTTGGGATAGCATCCATAGAATATTTCTAAAAGGCATCCCTTGTACAAATATATAGAGGAATCTCATAAAGAATTTCTGTAGAATTTTTTCAGAGGAATTTCTTAAGAAATCCGTGAAAGAATTTCTGATGGAAATTTCGTAAGAACTTCAAAAGGAATATGTGGATGGTTTTCAGAAGAAATTGCTGGAGAAAATTCTGGAGAAACTTTGCACTTTTGGTTTCCTGATGGAATCACTGCAAATATGTCTAAAGGAATCCGTGGATGAAATTTCATGAAATTTCTTGCATTTCTGAGGAAGCTTTTCCTGGAGGATTTTTTGAAGACTCCATAAAGCAACTGTTAAATTAGTTTCTAAAGCTATGTCTTCAGAGAAATTGTAAACGACATTTAAAAAATCCCTGGAAGAATTCCTGAAGGAATTCTCAGTGGAATCTCCGATTAGACGTGTGCACCGAGCTAGATTTCACTGGCATGTTTAATCGGCGTGAGCTTGGTTTTTGTTATATTTATTTTAGTAGATCGCTACTTATAGTCTTAAAAAAAACGTCAATACAGAATGATGTGTTCCTGTACCCTGTGGTTCCTTCAAGTATACTTCCATCTGATTTAAACTTGCTCCGGAAGTTCCTGTAGGTAAATTGTTGTAGGGATTTTTATCCACTAATATCTTCTAGACATTTTGCAAGAAATTCTTCAGTGAATTTCTTTAGAAGCATCTCCATCAGTTTTCTCAGGGTTGGTTCCAATTCATCTTTCAGAAATCCCTTCAGAAATTTATCAGGGATTCCTGCAGCTCCTCCAACGGTTTTGTTTTCTAACATTCCTATGGAATTTCCTTCAGCTAACCTTCTTCAGCCAACTGAAGGATTATTTCAGCATTTTTATGTATAAAAATATTCATAAAATACTTTTGTATACTGAAGGGATATGTCAAAATTCTTGGAGAAATCTCTAATGGAATCCCAGGAGATATTACTGAAAGAACCATAGGAGGAATTCCAAAAAGACATTTAACGAAATCTTCAAGGGATTCCTATAGGACCCTTGGAGACCCTTGGAAGAATTTCCGAAGGAATCGCTGATTTTTTTTTTTGAGAATTTTGAACATTAAAAAAACAATGGAAAATTTATGGTGCTAATCACTTACAGACGACATGCATGGAAAATCCTTAAATTACTGAAGGAGTTTTCAGTGATATTTCTAAAGAAATTCCTGAGTAAGTTTTAGATGGAACTATGAAGAAATTTGTGAAAGAATTCTTGAAGGATTTTTGGATAAATTATTAATCCGATTCCTGTAGAAATCCCTGAAGATATTTTCAAACGAATCGCTGGAGGATTACCGCCAGCACCACGCTAATGCTGAATACAAAAAGCGATGCTGTACAAAACACAACAGCGCGATTGCTCGAGGTTTAAAATTCTGTAAAAGTTCCTAGGTAAAGCCCATGAGAAATTTCAAAGGAATTTATGTATACCTTTCTAGGAATTATTTATGAAGAAATGTCTGTGTTTCTTAAAGAATTCGTGTAAGGTATACTTGAATGAAATTCAGGAGGAATTTCTGGTGAAATACATGGAGGAACACCTCATACCTCATAACTCATGAAGGAATCTTTATATAAATTTCTGCAGAAATCACTGAAAGAATATCTACTGAAATTCCTAAACAAAATCATGAAAGAACTTGTGGAAAATATGCCGGAGACACTCCATGAATAAACTTATAGAAGAAGCCCTGAATGGAGTTTTAAAGCAACCAATGGAGAATTTTTTGCACACTCAGTTGAGCTCGGCTAATTTTCATTCTTTGGCCGAGATTTGCACAGCCGAGCGCTCGGTAATCGCAATTTAACTGAGATATCAGCAAAATTTCAATTTTATTCATAGCAGCACCCATGGGTACCGCTGGCAATAAATATCAAACGTCAAGCGTTTAGCCGAGATTTCAGCAAATGAACTTTAACCGAGATTTGCACAGAAGATCTCGGCATTCTGTTTTAAGTGTGTGAAAGAACCCTGGGATTACTACGTAAATAAAATACATTAAACCAAACATATATTTCAGGGGAGGTTCCATACAAAAAGTGTGCCATTAAAAGTGTTTTTTTTGCGTGATCTTATTTATGGAATTTCTAAGTAATCAATGGAGTCATTTCAGGAGGTGCTTTATAGAATTCTTTGGAAAATGTATTAATTTTTGAAGCAATCCTTGTAGAAATATATGAAAGAATTCTGGATTCTCTATCTTCTGAAAATAAAAAAAAAACTGTTAAAGCATCTGTAACCCGTGGTTGTTTTTTTGAGAGAAACGTCGATAAAATAATCTGAAATAATCCATGGATGTATTTCTTAAACATGGAAGGTTATCTATAAAAATTCTTTGTGAAATGTCTGTAGAATATTGCATGGAATATATTCGTAAATTACCATAAAACTTTTCCAAGAGTTTTTTTTTACTTATTCGTTTATAACTGAGCCGAAATCATTTGTTCATCAATGTAAATAATTGATTTAACGTTTAACATTTCAACACATTTTTGCAGCTTTCAATACTATGTTAGTTTGGGAAGCCGAAGTGCTCGCGGCTGTTTCGAGGTTAGGGATTACAAAAAATTAAAATAAGGAAGGAGGGAGTGGGTACTTAAACTAAATTAACTTCCAAGAGTTATACAAAGAATATGTAGAGGAGAAGTTTGAAGGAGTTTGTGGACGTCATGAGTGTTCGGATGGGTCACTGATTTTCGTAGCAGCTCTTTTGATGTTCAGCAGCTCGAAACTATAAATAATGTTTTATTTAACGATTAAACATAACGAAATATAAGTCACAAAACTTACATGAATAGTTTCCTTCGAGTGAACAAATTCTCTTCTTCTTTCTTCTGAACCTTGCCTCACTCTTAGCGAAATTTCCTTCCTTTCAGCATCAATGATGTATATGGTAAATCTTATATTTAGTAATTATTTTCTGATTACTTATTTCTACTTACTGACTGATGTAGTGGAATTTATTAGAAAACTGTAACTGTAAGTTCCCGGCAGCTAGCGGCGAAATAAAGATACTTCTAGAAATGAAATCAATTAATTTGCTTGTCTGTTAACGACAATTCTTCACTTACGTCCAAATCACTCAACTAATAGAAGAAAAAGGAATATATTTAAAGGAATATCCGACGTTAACTAATTTATAATTTTACCACGTGATAATAGAAGATTATGCAATTCACTCTCGTTCTGATTAGATTTTGTTTTGGTTCTTTTCATTCGTTGACGTATAACATTTAATCTTAAGGTTGCCCCAACTTAGCTTCGCTGCTGTGGTCGTGTGCAATACCCGTGTTGCCAGTGGGCAGTGCCTCAACAATGAGAATAACGCCAAGAATGTTGTTAATCATCCGTTCAGGTATACAAAAAAAGTCTAGCTTAGTACTTAAAAATGAATAAGTGAGTCTACTCATCAGCGTGGGAAATTTTGTTCAGCGGCGTGAAAAAAATATGAATAGCGAAGCGCCGGGTCAATTTAACTGGCGGCAGCGGCGTGGCAAAAACGTCGGCGACGACAACGCGGCGAGGTGGCGCACACGTCTTTCTCCGATAGCATTCATGGTAGAATCTCTTGAAAATTCCCAGGAAGTTATTCTGGAGGATTCGCTGGAAAAATGTCTGCAGAAACCTTGGGGATTTGTTTGCAAGAATCTATGTAAGAATTTCTGAAGATTTCCATGGATGGTTATCTAAGTTAATTTTTTTTGAGAAAATCAATAAAAAAAGTCCTGGAGAAATTTTCGAAGCAATTCATGCAAGGTTTTCTTAAATTATTATTTGAGATATGTCGGAGGAACAGCAAGCAACGTATCTGAATCAAACCATGCAAGAAACTGACGAAATTTGTGGAGAAAATTGTTTTTTTTAAGAGCCTGATTAAGAATTTTTGAGAAAATTTGTGGGGAAATCGCGAAAAATTTTCTGAAGAAATTCGACGAAAAAAAATTTGGGAATAAATCCATGAAATTTTTCTTTTATTTGGAGAGATTTCTGAAGGAATCCTTGGAAAAAATCTTTTCCAGTTTTTTTTTTTCAAAAATATCGATATTACTATCGGCAAACAAATCGTTTTTGACTAAACTTCCAAATCAGTAATAAAATATTAACCTCACTGAATTCCCCCACAATGACAACGTGACTCCCGTTCCTTCTAATTTTCCACCGCCACTAATTTGTAGCTCAATAAATCATTTCCCGCGGCGGCTGTGTCGACATCATAAATAATAATACACAATTTTATAAACCTTTTATCTCTCTGGATCATCATCATCAACATCATTGTCGCGGAGTCCCCGTCCTCTACCAACAAGCGCATGAACCGTATCGTGTCGCCGACGTTTTGTATTTTTACCTCTTTTGCTACCTTTTTCCCGGTTTTTGTGGAGTCCCGTCCCAGGGTTTATTTTAACTTAAACTGCGGGGACACACAATCCCAATCAATAAATAAATAAATAATTGACTGTGGCACCCGGTCGTGGCTTGGTCGATTGTCTCCCGCGGGACACACATACCAGGGGATAAACGAAGATCAGAAGGAATCATTGCACATTGGTTCAAAATGTGGGACGCATGTATACCTCTTTGTTATCCTTCTATCAATACATGCGTTAACATTTTAACAATTTTTCATACAGAAAGAGTAGCTTTTGATAGCTAAGTATTTGTAAATTTTCCTAGTAGGTATGTCTAAATTGATATTTTTAAATTTTCCTCAGCAATTCTCTTTCTGAACCACTGTGCACTAGTTGCAAACACTCGTCCAGAACGAGGTAGGAAAAAAGTGAGTAATCGTTGAACCGATCAATTTATGAAGCTGTTCAGCCGCCGCCACTCTGCTGCAGTCAAGGCATTGTTGAATGCAGCCAACAGCCCTTTTGGTTGGCCCTCTAACCTTTTGTTTTGTCAGCAGAGCAGAGCATAAATGTAACCATTGCCACCACTGCACCGCTAATACATATTTATACAGCGGCGTGGCGCGGGTTACGTGTGTTTTCGAGAGTGAAGTTGGTACAGCCGCGGGGAAACACCTTTGGGTAGGTATTAATAGAATTTCCGAAAATAAAGGTTATAAAGATGTCACATAAAACATGGAATGCGGTTTTGGATGCATGTACGAGAGCGGTGGAATAGTCTCCTGGATCTCCGGTATTGAGACGTCGGGATAAGGTAATCAGTTTGGGTAATGTTAATCAAATGTTCATTAGAAGTGATCCATCTGCTCAAGGTGTGTAAGCTTTACAAAATATTCTCAGTACGATTTGATGAATATTTGATTTTTTTTTTACTTACAGTAAAGGCAATCTATAGCAATACCAGGCGATATGCATTCTAATTTCTTTCTACAAATAGGTAGGTCACATTTTCATTCTAGATTTTTGCATATACAGAAATGTCGACCAATTTTAGTCATATAAGAGCCGTAAAAACTAATGTAGAACATGTATACGAAGCTACAAATAAAGACTTTTGTCCATAGTTTGCAACACATACGTCATAGTATGTATATGTCGAATTTCGCACCAACTCGTCTTCGGGGTTGGCAGCACCCCCTCAGAATGTTATGAAATTTTGTAGGTCTCAAGACTTTACCTTTTCAAGCAACTTTGCGTATTTTGTTTTTTCAAAATTAACCTAGGCTAACATTTAAAAAGAGTCAAAGTTCTTTAACCGTTTTTTTTTCACAAAAAAAAAACTCGAATATGATAAGATGTACAAAAAAGTGATGTATGGGTGACATTTAGAAAATTGTCCAAGCTTTCATGAAAAAATATTTTAAAAATTCTAAATACATTTTTTCACGCTAAAAAATATATTTTTAAAATTAAAAGTCAATTTACAGAAAATGCCCACTTTTTTATGTTTTGAAATTTTTTTCCAAGAAAGTCAATATTGTTGCCTAACTTTCCTCCATACATCACAAGATGGGCACTTTTAAGGAAAAAAAGTTTTTCTAACAAAAACTTTTTCATGTTATTTTTTTAGCGTGTTGCGCATTAGCCGTTTTTTTCACAAAAAATATAACTCGAATATGAGAAGTTGTACAAAAAAGTGATGTATGGGGGACTTTTAGGGAATTGTCCAAGCTTTCAAGAAAACATATTTAAAAAATATAAAAAAATGTTTTACACGCTAAAAAATATCTTTTCAAAATTAAAAGTCAATTTACAGAAAAAGTCCACTTTTTTATGTTTTGAATTTTTTTTCCCAAGAAAGACAATATAGTTGCCTAACTTTCTTCCATACATCACAAGATGGGCACTTTTAAGGAAAAAAAAATTTTTCTAAAAAAAAACTTTTTCATTTTATTTTTTTTTTTGCGTGTTGTGCATTAACTCGTACAGTAATGTATCCAGAATCCTTATGACAATCCATTAAAACTTAATGGGCTCAACTACTTTTTTAATATCTTAACGTGCTTGACATTGAAAACGTGCTTGATATTGGAAAGGGCTCACGACAAATTTACTTTTAGGGTTTTATATCAATGAAAACGCTTGTGTATTGATGAAATATGTACATATGTATATGTGTATTCAATTATTGTCTTTTCTACAATATATACATCCTTCTTTTATACATTCTATTGTAACGTTTTTTGAATATTAGATCTTTAGTCTATCTGAAACAAAGTAAACTTTTTTGGAATATCTTTTGAATTCGAAAAGAGAGACGAACCAGCCAAGGGCTGAAAGTCTCTCTAATAATGACAAATCAATCAATCAATTGAATTCGAAAACTTCTTCGCTTCAATTTGATTTTCAGAAATTGGCACAAATGAATGAAATTTTTGTGTATCAGGTATTGTTTTTACGTGACTGTATGTGTATAGTTCTTCAAGTTCATCCGTCATTTTTGCATATTGTTCATTTGAAATAAAGCAGAAATTCAATTTTGTTATATGTATATCTGACTGTTTAACTGCCCAGTCATACAGTTCTCGAGGAGTTGTGATTGTGTTTCCATAATCTCGAGCAAGACTTGCTCGTTTTGCCATTCGCTTGAGAGTACCTCCAATAGCGTCACATGGACCTTTGCCATGTGAAGTTGCGAAGAAGTGCCATTCTGTTTCCAATCCATAATTGGACCGAAAACTGCACAAACTGGCAATTTTTTTTTTGTTCTTATAATGAGCTGCTGCTCCATCTGACATGAAAGTAATTTTTGAGAAATCAATCGATTGTTTAATGAAATCCAGCAGTTTTGATATAAATAACTGAACTGCTGTTGTATCGTGTGTAAGTACTTCAGATATTATTATAAAGCTCAAGTTTTCCAACTTATTTTCTTTTCTGTAGTACACTTCAAAGGGGTGAATGGTAGCTTGAGAATTATTCCAATGGTAACCTTGAGCTGAATTTTGAATGATAAATGAATAATTTTCTGAAAAGTCACAAATTGTTAATACTTCACCCTGTTTAAGAGATTCTTTTTTATCCCGCAAAAATGAGGATTGTTCTTTATAAATGAAATCATGAGTTATAAGCTTATCAACTTTTTCTACAAAATACGGAACAAACTCGTCTATAGTCTTAGTAATAGTTTCCAAATTGCATCGATCAGTGGTTAGCCATTGTTGAAATAAAACCGATTCTTTATCATTCGCTTCTAATAATGATGTTAGTCCACTGGTTCTAGGCACACAATAATACAATTTCAGCAAACAGAATGCTGTTTTAAGCATTCAGATATCAAAACAAGCTGAGAAACAGGTTCTATTCCAGTTGGGATGTAACGCCAAGAAAAAGAAGGCACCCAATCAAACAAAGTTGTAATGCCCATTGAGTGTTATTAAATGGGTATAAGGATTCTTGATACATCATGTACGAGTTAATGCGCAACACGCTAAAAAAATAACATGAAAAAGGTTTTGTTAGAAAAACTTTTTTTCCTTAAGAGTGCCCATCTTGTGATGTATGGAGGAAAGTTAGGCAACAATATTGACTTTCTTGGAAAAAAATTTCAAAACATAAAAAAGTGGGCATTTTCTGTAAATTGACTTTTAATTTTAAAAATATATTTTTTAGCGTGTAAAAATGTATTTAGAATTTTTAAAATATTTTTTCATGAAAGCTTGGACAATTTTCTAAAAGTCCCCCATACAACACTTTTCTATAGGTCTTGTCATTTTTGAGTTACATCGATTTTTAAAAATTTTTCGAAAAAAAGATAGGCCCTCTTCAAATGTTACTCTTGAAAATTTTCGAAAATTTAAGTATGCAAAGTTGCTTATAAAAACCTAGTCTTTATGCCCACCAAGTTTCATTCGATTCTGAGAGGGTGTTGCCAACCACTGGTCGAGTTGGCGCGAAATTCGTCATATGTGAAGTATTCAATTTTCGAAACATCAAAATAGCATGAAACGAGCTCATCAGTTTGCCGGTAGAGAGCTGTAAGCTTCCGGAAAAAGAAAATAAACGGATGTTTGCCAAAGCCGGAAATTGTCTACAAAATAAAAAATCAAAGCAACTCCAATTAACGCTGAAATTTTCTAAATTGGTTAAAAAAATGACTGAATTTAAAAAATATGCTGTCCGATATACATTGGTTGTAACTGAAAAAAAAAAACCACGAGTATCTGTTGGAGAACTTCAAAAGTAATGAATATCATCGCACCTAAGAAACACCGAAGAATATTTGGAAATAGTCACCCACATCAATCCTGATAACTTTATAACGAATTGTCGTCTTGTACAAACATGAAAGTGAACCACTGTAACCATTTGCTTCTTCATCTCCTAGTTCTCAATCAGATCTCCTAGGACAGAACAGCAGGGGCGAGGTTTTATGCCTTTTGTGATTTATTTTTATGGCTTTCGGGTTAAGAAGGCATAAACAGCTAATTACCATGGTTAAGCATTATGAGCGTCCCTCTCGGTGGTGGCTTTTAGATGCAGCTCCCGGAACGAATAAACGGGTGTAAACGTCTCTCTTTACGCACTTCTGCGCCTAACACTACATCATCATCAACGCGTTTGCTTCTTCGTGTTGCTATCACTGCTGTTGCCGTCGCTGCCCCAATTGTGGTAAAATTCCCCGACCGTTTTACGATGTGATTTTACAACAGCCACCTATTGGCACAACCGATCCCGTAAATAAATCCATTCCGACTTACCTTTATTATTTTTATCGCTAAAATTTAACGCCCTAGAAAAGTGCTCGTCCACCACGCTGGCCGCATCGCCGGAATAATGGGTAAACACTACACACGTGGCGGACACGTACTGGGCTCGGCCTCCGCCACCGCCACCACCACCACCGGAGGTCTCGCCACTACTGCTGCCACCCGTCGCTCCACTGGCACCGCCTGCCGCACCACCCCCGCTACCGTCCGGGTGGTGCAGATTGTTGGGCGATTCGGGACCGGACGAACAGGAACTGTCGTTGTGCGCTCCTGGGATGGTTCCTGGAAGAGAAGAATTGGTAGATAAGTTTTAAAGAGTACCATTAAGAAAGGTACAGCAGTATAGACCCTTAGTGTCGATTTCTTCACTTCAGCTTAACCGGTTAGCCAGGCTTACTCATATATTTAAACCTGGTTTAACGCTTAAGCCAGGGTGAAGAAATCAGCCCTTAGTAAACGCACGAGAGGATTTGAGGGGGATAGAAGCAAAGGGGTGTAAGTGACAAAAACCTATTTTCGAGTAAGTTTTTCATCAATTTTTCATCCCATGCAAATAGTATGGAGTTTCAAAATCGACACAAATTTCCCCGATTTATTGTAATTTTTCTGATCATCGTAAAAATAATCTTAAAAAAGTTCCTGAAAGCTTGGAAACTGAAGAATTTTTTGATATGCTTAGCTCAAAATCGAAAAAATGGTCACTTACATCCCTTTGCATCTAGGCCCTTCATTTACGATTTATACAGAATCGGGATCTTTCTTGAGCTCCTTGAAGTTTGAACAATTTCTTTCTTGTTTCGCGATGCCTGAATGTGAAATAAAATCTAATAATAATAATTCTAAGATTATTTTTTTACAGACCGCACTTCTTTCGGATGAATTAGATGTCCATCCACCCTACGCATCTGTTGAGAATGTTAAACCTAGAGTCGTGACTCCGAGTCTAATCGACAGGACGAGTAACTTATTCGCAAATTGCACCTCAATTTGTCCATTTCTTAATTTGTCTTATTTTTAAAGAAGGTGATTTCATAAACTTTGATCGCTGAAATTATTGGAATGATTTTTTTTTTCTTTCTTGAGTTATGGCCAATTTTGTGAAAAATTAACATGTAAGCCTTTATTATATGGTCATTTTTAACAAAATTGGCCATAACTCAGGAACGAAAAAAAGTGCATTTTTAAAATTTCAGCGATCAAAGCTTATGAAATTACCTTCTCAAAAATATTTTTTTTGAAAATTTTCCGCGAGTTCGGGCATAGTTTTTCCCGCTTTTCTTTATGAATTTTGTTATCGGTGGAATATTTTGTGGAGAACTTTTTCCAATTCATATTTTTTTTTAATTCCTGAGAAAATTTGCTTTCATTTTCTTTAAAAAACTTTTGTTTCTACGATGCTTTGTTCTTAAGTTATGATTTTTCAAAAAAGGCTTACATGGCACATTTGGACATTTTTCAACAAAATTGGCCATAACTCAAAAACGAAAAAAAAGTGCATTGCAAATATTTCAGCGATTAAAGTTTATAAAATAACCTTCTCAAAAATATTTTTTCTTTACGAATTTTCTTAACTTTGTTTCTACCATGCTTCGTTCTTGAGTTATGATTTTTCAAAGTAGGTAGTATCAGTGGAAAAGAAAATTTTGATCAATTTTTTTTGTTCATATAACCATAAGCCCTGCCTGTGGAAAAAGTTTCATGAAAATCTGAGACCCTTGGGCCCAAACCCGAACGGTAATAAAAAAAATCCCCAATTACCAAAAGAATCTCTGGAAAATATGTAGGCAATTCCATAAAGAAATTCTGGAGAAATTTCCTCAGAAATCCCAGAAGAAAGAGGAATCCAAGGATAAACCCTAAAACAATCGTTGGAGAAAACCCCCGAAGCATTTCCGGAGGAATCCTTGAAGGCAGGCTTGTCCGCACTGAGCGCATGAAAATTCTGCTCTTTGGATTTACACCATCAAGCCCATCATAAATTAGAAATCTTTTCATCTTACCAGATAGAAGGATGTTGAAATATTGTAAATGTCATTTCGAACTGTCAATAAACCGCACCGCAGAGCCACACGGAGCGCGCAAAGAGATTTTCACCCGGGTGAAAACACTCTAGTGAATTTCACTTTGAACGGCCCGTGCGGCGCTGCGGTGAGGTTTTTTGACAGTTCGAAATGACATTTACAATATTTCAACATCCTTCTATCTGATAAGATGAAAATATTTCTAATTTATGATGTGCTTGATGGTGTAAATCCAAAGAGCAGAATTTCCATGCGCTCAGTGCGGACAAGCCTGCTTGAAGGAAACCCTTGACAACTTTGCAGAAGAATTTCTGACGAAAATTTCATAGGAACCCCCTCAGTACATCCCTTGAAAAATTCGTAGAGGAATCTCTGGAAATTTTCCCGACGAAAACCATGGAGGAAAAAAATCTGATGATGAATTCCTACAAGAATCGTAGGGTGTTTCTGAAGGAATTCATAGGTATAGGACATTCTTGAAAAAAATGGTGAATAAACTAGTAAAGAATTTCTAGGAGAAAGTTGTGAAAGAAGTCCTTGATGAATTCTTGGAGGATGCACTGGCTTCTGAATGCATCCCTGTAGAAAAACCTGAAAAAAATCCAAGACAAATTGCTGAAGGAAGCCTCTACAAATCCTTGATGTAATCTGAAAAAAAAATCTTTGGGTGATTCTGAAGGCATTCCTGGAGAAATGCTTGGGTGCATTTCTAGAAAAACTAATGGAAGGATGTTGAAAACTTCTAAAATTATTCCAAACAAAATTTCTGAAGTAATCCAGGAATAATTTCTGGAAAATCCCTGAGGGAATTCCTGGAGGTATCCCTGGAGTTTTTTTTTTAACTTTTATTGTTGTATATTTTAACTATTGCTAATTTTACACTTAATCCCTGGAGGAATTCTTGAAGGAATCCCTCGAAAATATTTCCAGAGAAATCTTTGGACAAGGAAGAGAAACTCCCGGTGGGAATCCATGGAGGAATAACTAAGGGAATCCTTGAAGGAATCTATGGCAGAATCTCTGGAGGAATTCCCTAGAGGAATTTTTGGAAGAGTTTCCTTGACAAATTACTAGACGAATTCCCTGTCGGAATTCTTGGAAGAATTCTTGGAGGAATCCCTGGAGGAAGTATCTCTGGAGGAATTTTTGAAGGAATTTCTCCAGTTCTTCCTTGGAGGAACTCCTGGAGTAATCCTTGGAGGGATTCCCACAGGAATCCCTGGAGGAATTCCTGGAGGAATTCCTGAAGGAATTCATGCAGCAGTCCCGGGAGAAATTCCTGGAGAAATCTCTGGAGGAATTTCTGGAGGAATTCCTGGAGATATTTCTGGAGGAATTCCTGGAGCAATCCCTGGAGAAATCCCTGGAGAAATCTCTGGAGGAATATCTGGAGGTATACCTAGAGAAATCTCTGGAGGAATTCTTGGAGAAATCCCTGGAGAAATTCCTGGAGGAATCCCTGGAGGAATCCCTGGAGGAATTCCTGGAGGAATTCCTGGAACAATCTCTGGAGGAATTCTTGGAGAAATCCCTGGAGGAATTCCTGGAGAAATCCCTTGAGGAATTTCTGGAGAAATCCCTGGGGTTATATCTGGAGAAATCCATGAAGGAATCCCTGGAGGAATTCCCGGAGGAGTCCCTGGAGGAATCCCTGGAGGAATTCTTGAAGGAAATCCTGGAAGAATTCCTGGAGGAATTCATAGAGCAATCCCTGGAGGAATTACTAGAGGAATCCCTGGAGGAATTTCCTGAAGGCACAATTCTCACAATTTTCTGAGGAATTCCCTAGCGGAGCATTTGAGACGCAGCTAACTGGGATCCATACCCTCACTGTGACGATTTTCATAGATTTCAATTATAACTTTTTCACAACCATGTCGCTTATGACGAACATAAGTTTTAGGTATGGAACGCGTGCACAACATTTATGAAATCAATAAGCGTGTTTTGAAACAGAAAAATCATCCATTCATAAGTTGCGACTTTTGAAATTCAGTGTAGTGCAAAGAACATCGGTAATGGGAGGGGTTTAAACCCCAAAAAACTTCCCTTCTTAGGAAGGGTAATGTGATCCCCTGTCAACTAAATAAACTTATATTTTTACGTGTGTCAATACAGCACAGTTATTCCCAAGTAACAATTCCTTTGCTGATTGGTTTGTTTGATTTTATTACAGCAATAATTAAAACTCACAGTTTTATGACTACTTTTATGAAAACCATGGATGAAATATTTTATAGTATACTTCAAGATATCAATAAAGCCAAATTTTAAGAGTAAACAAAACTCTCCGATATGTAAACCTTCTGGCAATCATTATTACCACAACAAAACTGTTAAAACTCTCAACAGATGGCGTACCGTTCGATTAGTAACGACATCTGTTGGTGGAAAAGCAGAAACTACAACATCGCTATAGGTTTATTGCGGTCATCATAAAAGTAAACTTGCTTTCGTTTTATTTTCGCTATTTATGGACGTCGCCATATTGAATAATTAGCTAACGTGAATGGAAAATAGTTAATTTTGCTCAAATTAGCAATAAATTGAGTTTGTGGCTATCCCCATAACACGCTTACATAAATAAACTCTCTCAGCTGAGCTTTCTTGTGATTCAAGATAGTTTTACCAAATAAACAAATTGATTTATTTCATTCCAAGGCGATAATATTTACCATTTTCGAAGCGCATTAATTTTATGTTTCTGTAACCCCAATATTCACGGTAAAACTGAATGCGCATAAGCCTACAAGTAGAATAACTGCTCAAATATTACTTTGAATTGATCGCTTTGTACTTACGAATGAAGTGTTCTCCTGAACTTTACGTGCCATCGAAGAAAGCTCCTCTGCATCTTGAGCTGTCATAGCTTTTGTTGAAAAAAAAACAACAACAATCATCATAACCTCTTTTCGAGAATGAAAAATTTTTACAACTAGGTTTTAAAACGACTTTAATGCTACTCTTTATGCGGTTTGCAAACCCTCTCCGAGAGTGGTCCACTTAGCCAGAAGGTGCTCTTAAAGAGGTTATCAAGAGGTTTTGATGTATAAATCAGTTTTATTGCAAGTTTTATGAAATTGGTCATGAAGATCTTTTATAGAGCCGAACAAAACTTAAAATGTTACTTGGGTTTTTAAGTGTATTTGATGACCTAAGTGAATTCATGCCTTGATTTCAGAGAGCTATAGAAGGAATACAACTAGAGTTATATGAATTCTGTCCAGAAGTCCATGGAAATGTTTAAACGGTATATTTTCAAAACCAGAGTATTGTGCGAAGTTGTGTTCAAAATTTGGAGAAATTCTGTCTAGAAATGAACTGTTGGCTATTTTTTTAAATTTTTGTTTTCCACCTGGGTAGACGGGACAAAAGAGCGTGGGCGGACTCCCTAGCCGACGAAGGCGAGAAAGCCGCAAACACAGGCGACATCCGTCTCCTCTACGACGTCTCACGCCGCCTTAGTGGGACCAAGACCGACCGGCTGACCAGTTGAAACGCTGGTTCGAGCACTTTGGAAACCTTTTTCAAGTGTCGGTCATGCCATCAACACCTCAGCATGATCCGCCAAGGGTTCGACGCATTTCCTGTGTCAACACCGAAGCTCCATCAGTGCAGGAGATAGAAGCAGCCGTCCGTAGCATGAAATCGAACAGAGCCCCAGGGGTCGATCGCATATCAGCAGAGATGCTCAAAGCTGACCCCGTAGTATCCGCACAACTACTGCATCAATTATTCTGCAACATATGGGAAACCGCGACATTTCCGGCTGACTGGATACACGACGTCTTAGTAAAGGTACCCAAAAGGATGATCTGAATGTTTGCGATAATTGGCGGGGCATCATGTTACTGTGTATCATTCTGAAAGTCTCCTGCAAAGTGATCCTTAACCGGATACATGAGAAGATTGACGCAACTCTCCTACGGCAGCAAGCTGAATTCCGTGCTAGACGATCCTGTGTGGACCATATTGTCACGCTCCGTATCATTCTGGATCAACTCAATGAATTCCAAGAGTCTCTCTACCTGGTGTTCATTGATTACGAAAAAGCTTTAGACCGTCTCAATCACGGAAAAACGTGGGAAGCCCTCAGGTGCAAGGGTGTCCCTGAGAAAATCATCGGCCTCATTGAAGCACAGTACAGAGCATTTTCGTGCAGAGTACTGCACAACGGTGTTTTGTCCGATCCCATCCGGGTCTTTGCTGGAGTGAGGCAAGGATGTATACTATCACCGCTACTGTTCCTTATCGTAATCGACGAGATCCTGGTAGGTGCGATTGACCGTGAACTAAATCGTGGATTGCTGTGGCAGCCCATTACTATGGAGCACCTAAATGACTTCGAACGTTGCTCTCCTAGCTCAACGGCGCTCTGATAGACAGAGCAAGCTCGACGATCTTGCCAATCGCTCCTCAGCGGCAGGTCTTACCATCAACGTCAACAATACCAAATCGTTGGATGTAAACACGGTCAACCCTTCCAGCTTTACGGTAGCTGGGCAATCAGTGGAGAATGTTAAAAGCTTCCAATAACTTGGTAGCCAAATGGCGGCCGATGGCGGCACCAAGATCGACATAGATGCACGGATCAAGAAGGCGAGGGCTGCTTTTGCGAGTTTAAGAAAGGTATGGAAAAGCAACCAGATTAGTCGACGCATCAAAATCCGAATTTTCAACTCGAACGTGAAATCTGTGCTGCTATACGCCAGTGAAACCTGGTGTGTATCAGTGGAGAACACTCAACGGTTGCAGGTCTTCATCAATAGATGCCTGCGGTATATAATTCGTGCATGGTGGCCTCACAATTGGATCTCCAACGTGGAGCTCCATCATCGATGTCATCAAAAGCCGATAGCGACAGAAATTCGGGAGCGAAAGTGGAGGTGGGTCGGCCACACTCTACGCAGGGGAGGAAACGAAATCTGCAAACAGGCGTTAGACTGGAACCCAACAGGACATCGCAGCAGAGGCAGACCCAGCGAAATCATGCAAGTCGACAGAAATTTGACCTGGCCAAGGCGATGGCTAGCAATCGCCCAGGATGGAAATCTTTCAATTTGGCCCTCTGCCACCGTGGGTGCCCAGGACTGAAAGTAAGTAGGTTTCCACCTGGGCTAAAACGGTTCAATATCTCGGTAATGCATGCGCACTAGCATACAGGTCTTCATGAAATGTGAAGCCCGTTGATAAGAGAGAAAATGGACACTTGCAGTGTCCATGCATTATTGCATTCGAATAATATTAACATCCCAAGCCTCATTTCCCATTCTAACAATACAATAATTGATAATTAAATTAAGCATCATAATTCCAATTCAACCGTAAAACACCATGTTTTACGATCGCATCAAGAAGAAGGCTACCGGAATTACCACCGATAAGCGCTTGGTGGTGCCCATAATTTATGTTCGCTGTCATCTTTATCTGCGGTCGTTTGTTTTGCGCCCTCTGCAGCCAGCGCCAGCGTTTGGCCGTCAAAACAAATGTGCATCGACAACATCGCGCGTCATCACCCGTTCGAAAGGTTTTGTTACAAATGACTCCGGCTGCTTGCTTACTACAGATGTTTTAACGATGATGACCCTCGGAACTAACTGGACGCGGATGGGGGTTAATATTTTAAACATTTATGAGCTTCCGTGTTGTCCTTCCCGAGTTTTTAAGCAGGCAGACCGATGAAAGGGTTTTTGTTGGTTTTTATTGAGTTGCTCGGGGGAAAACGGACGGACGAACGGACGGAGAAAGGATCCACCTGCAGCACGTCAGAACACCCAGCCCAGTGACATCCAGTGACAGTTTGAAATCGAAACAAAAAGCTCGAAGGTAATAAATAAATTGTCCTGAAGGTGGAATCAATCATCGTTCGATCGATTGAACGAACGAACTTTGCGCGTTGGTGGAAAGAAACAAAATTTGGAGGTCCGTTGCCTACCTTCGGTATCACTTCGTGCCGCGCTGATGTCTTCCTCTTTGGTTATGTGCCTCTGGAGTGCGCCCAGTGGTATCGTTGGTATCGTTGTGTTCGAGGTGGAAGAGGACAGGGCGGAGGTCTGGGCAGCGGCCGCTGCCGCTACGTTCGATGATAACGACGGCGGTAGCAGAGGGCTGCAGGGTGAGTGGGATCCGGCTGAGGTGCTAGAGGACGCCGCCAGCGGGACGCCCGTTGAGGGGTATAGGTCCTGGTTGAACTGCAATGAGGAGAGAGAAGGTTGGTTTTAGAAAAAATAGAAATCACTGTTAAATTATGATTGAAGGCTGTCCCCAAAAACAATAATTTTCAATTTTTATATTTTTGTATTTTTAGAGAAAAACTAATTTAGATTCAAATAAGAAATTAAAAATAGGATTAAACAGGAATGTAGAATCTGATAGCTAGAAACTAAAAGCTTGACACAAAAACAAGAATTCGAAAGATGGCGATTATTAAGATGATAGATGATTGAAAAAAAAAAGACAAGGGTAAAAAAAGTTATATGTAATAAAAAAAAAACAAAATAAAATAAATGCATCAAAGTATAAAATTTACAAGGAATAAAAATCATTTGGCCAACAATTTGCAAGTATGAACAAAAGAACACTGATGTTTGTAATGCAGCTACCCATTCCATAATCCTCCATTTAGGCATCAATCTTCTTCCAACGATTCAAACGACAGAATAATGAGGCTCAATAGCTCAATGCTTCAACCAACACCCATATTGCAAGAAAACTGCTCATTATTTTACCCGGGTCCCGCGTTTCTCTTCCCAAACTATTTCACACCTCGTACAAAACAGCAAACCCAGAGTTACTCATGTTGAGAATGCAAACTTCCATAGGTTCCGACCATCATCGGTGTGCAGAATAAATGGTTAAAACGTATTAAAATAATTTAACTTATTTCTAAAGACTACCCCAGGCATCTTATGAATCGCATTCCACGACACATACTTGATACCCTTCCTCGTCGCGTTGTCGTTCAGGGTCGCTTCACTAGCACGCCGCGCCGCCAGCAGCTCATCGTCGCAACGAAGGCGATGAAGGTGGACGACTTGGTGACGACGCGACGCAACTCGGCGGGACATTGACTGATGCTTTGCTCTCGTTGTTTAGTCACACGTTGCTGAGGTGTGCGCGTTGTGGTTGTCTAGTAGCGTGAGATAAAGAGGTTATGCAGCAAAACCGTGACAGACAAAGTGTCCCTTTTTAAAATCTTTTACAATAAAAAAATGATCAAATTTTGACCGACAGCTGTTTAACAAATTGACAAGAATTGAACAAATTTGAAACAGTTTGGGTTATTCTAATCTACTAGTGATTCTAGAGAAATGACTATTTATGTAATATTGAAATATTAGTTTTGGGTCACTGAGGATCTGAGGATCTGAGGACTTTTAGGACACATTTCACCATGCAAAATCAAGCCATTTGAATTTTCATTTTCCTAGAACGTGCTGGGACAATTCCATTGGTGTTCTTTCTGGGGTTTCTTTTATCAATTTTATCTATGGGCTACTCAAAGAATTATTTCTGGGAATTTCTTCTTTAGGGATTTCTACAATAATTAAGTCTAAAACTTCTCCAATAAGTTTTTCGGGAAGTTAATTCAGAAATTCGCTTTTCTCAGGAACTTCTGGAGCAATTTAAGACGAACGTCTTGAAAGATACCAATAAGGAAATCCCGCAGGTTTAAAAAAAAGATTTCCCAGAGGTTTTCGTGGAAGAACTCATGGAAGTTTCCCAAAAGATACATCTGGAAGATTGCCAGAAAGAGTTTCAGAAAGATTTGCTGAATGAATTTTCAGAAGGATCTCCAAGAGGATTTCCGAAAGAAACTCCTTGAAAGCTCTAAGAAGTAATCACTGAAAAACTCCCTTAACCTTCCGTAACTCGCCCGGTTGGCCACCACCTCCATCACCACGCTAATGCTTAGTACAAAGAGCGAGGTTTTTAAAACGTGTTGCACAAAATACAACAGCGCGATTGCTCGAGGGTTAAAGAAGTGCTAAAAGATACCCAGAAGGAAGCCATGGAGGATTCCTAATAGAAACTCCAAGAGGGTTCTCACACACCTTATTAACCACAGCCGAGGTTGACTGAGTGTGCAGAATGCATTCCAGGATTCTTTGGATCATCTCTTGGAGAATGCCCAGTAAGATATTCCTGGAGATTTTCAAAATATTATTCTGAAAGAATCTTGCAGAAGCTCTTGGAGGAATCTGTGACCAATCGTTTTACTCAGTTCACTAGCCGTGTTAGATTGGAGCCCATAAGGTGGTAAAATCGCCGTTTATTTTAAAAGAAAGAGCTACTAATAGATAGCTTAGCTAGCAGTGACATACATTAAGATCTAAAATCACGTGCTACATGTACTGTACCTTTTAATTCCACTAAGAATTTGCATCCTTTGACAGATACGTATTTCGACCTCAACCGTAAGGAATTAAAGCAACAGCACTTAACCCGATTTTCTTTTTACTTACAGGCATTCCACTGGTTCATCATCATCCATTACCTGTTATTTATATTTATTGTATTTATTGTAACATGATGATTGGTTTGCGAATGATGTTCTTCGTATGCAGCAGCAAAAAAGCAGATTTTATTTCAATCACTGTGGTATATATTTCAATCCAAAGACGAACAAAAGGCGACCGTATACTGCGCGGTTCAAACCTACACTGAGCGTACCAAATGATCGTTCGGTTAATCACAAACTATGTCGACGTCCCGAGCGCTCGTTACATTATTTATTTGTATTTATATTCATTTTTCTAAAAACTTCTTCTGCGATATTTGAAGATTGTTTTCGTTTCTCAAAGGTATTGTGTTTGAGAAACCATCGAAGAAATTTCTGAAAGAATTGCCAAAGGTTTCTGTTAAAAAAAATTCTCAAAGTAAATACCTTAAAAGTTTGTTGGAATTTTCAAAAGGAATTTGCGAAAATATTCCTTAAAATATTAATATTTCTGATGAAGTCCCCAAAAGATTTTCCAGAGAAATTTTAAAAGGAATTGCTGATGAAATTCCTAAAATAAAAATTCGCAGCAAATTACATCGGAATTTTCTGGGGCATTTCGAAGAAACAGTCTCAGGAATTCAATATACGAGCGTCCATAAGGACGAAGCTTTTTAGAGGAGGATGGGAGCTCTGGGGTAGTGGCATATTTTGGCCGATTTTTTACGCTTCCTCCCCCGTCGTAGCATATTTTCCCATATTTAATACATGGCTCGTCACACAATCCCAGACCCCCCTCTCCTCCCTTAAATGCTACGTCATTTCCAAAGTTTCCAAAGTTATCACAGATGAAATTTTCAAAGGATTTTTAAAGTTTCTGAAAGATATTCCAAGTTTATACCGAAGAAATTGAAAAACCAATGCCGAACAATTTTGAAAATTTCAAAGGAATTACCGTCGTGCTGCTATTTTGGGGTGCGAGGGGCTATTTTGGGCACTTTAGTATTTCATTGTTCACACACATCAATATTGGAGAAATATTTTGTTGTGTTCATTATTGTTGAAAAGCATTATTGCCTGCAGAATTTAGCTATGCGAATAAAAAAAATGCGATAATTGCTTGTCAGTACGAGAAAAACCTTAACCATTAATTGAAAATATCATCTGGCCTTAACACAATCGCATTTCAAAATATGTTTCCACTGGTCCTGTTTTAGCAAAGTTTCATAAGAATCGATTTATCATATTCAATGGATCGTTATTTCCATTTTACGTTGTTGTAAGTGTGTTCTATTTGAATCAGAGATCGATGATCTCATTTGATTCCTCTCTCTCTCTC